>NC_057814.1:508359911-508426672 GCF_018294505.1 Triticum aestivum
AAGGGCTTAGTGTGAGGGTAAGACTGCTGCTGATAGGACCGGGAGCGGGTATGCGAGCAGCACGCGCTAGTTTACCCAGGTTCGGGGCTCTCCGGAGAGATAATACCCCTACTCCTGCATGTCTGTGTATCTGTTGTATATCTGGTACAGAGTTGCTCCTGGAGCTGTATCTGAGTTCAGTGCCAAGTGCATCTGATCTGGTATATGCATGCACATGGGGCATGCTAGTGGCCGGCCATGCTCATGGCCGTGAGCGTGTGTGAGAGTGAGTGTGTTGTGTGGATGGATGGATGGATAGCTAGCTAGCTTACTAGCTATTTGCTTATGTGTGTGCGTGAGCCCATCCCTCTGGATGGATGGATGTGTGCCCCTTTATATAGGGGAGGGTAGCTTAGTATGGAAGCTTGGTAGTGGGCATGGGTAAGGCATGGTGCATGTCATGCTTGTCCCCTGGGTCACTTCATAAATAGTGCCAGGGGACAAGTGACACTATACATGATGGCTGGGGTGACACGTGAACAGTGCTCGGGTATGGCCGTCTCGTCGGTGTCTTGTCGATGTTGGGTCGGGCTGCAGTCGGCAGCCGGCTGGTTGGCGCAGTCGGCAGTCGACAGCCGGCCGGGCAGAGCAGTCGGACGGGGAGCCGGCAGGAGCGGCCGGGTAGTCAGACTGAGGGGCTTTGCTACCCCCGATGTCTTGAAATATTGTCTTGCCGTCTTCGGGATACCCGTGGCCAATTACTCCGACAAGAGGCGTTCTATTTCTCAGTCCTGAAGATATGCAAGAGGCAAAGAAATCTATGAAAGAAAAAGGTATTAAAGCTGAAGATGTTAAGAATTTACCTCCTATTGAAGAAATACATGGTCTTAATTTACCGCTTGTTGAAGAAATATGTGATCTTAATCCTCCACCTATTGAAGAAACTCATGGTCTTGATAACCCGACACAGGTAGTAAAGGTAAATTCTCTCTATAGATATGATAAAGCTGAAATTCCTCCTACTCAAATTGCTAGCCAATGCTTGGATGAGTTTGATAACTTTATGGTTAAGCAAGAAGATTTCAATGCTTATTTTGGTAGACAATTAAAACAAAATGCCTATATGATTGAACACTTGGGTGATTATATGTCTAGAGTTAAAGGTGAACTTAAACTCATTACTAAACATGCTTCTATGGTTACCACTCAAGTAGAACAAGTACTTCAATCTCAAAATGATTTGCTCAATGAATTGAATAGTAAGAACAATGATTATGCTGTTAGAGTGGCTACTAGAACTGGTAGAATGACTCAGGAACCTTTGTATCCTGAAGGCCGCCCTAGGAGAATTGAACAAGATTCTCAGAGAAATAATATTGATGCACCTAGTTCTTCTAAAAAGAAGAAAAAGAAAAATGATAGGACTTTGCATGCTTCTAGTGAACCTATTGCTGAACCACCTGAGAATCCAAATGATATATCTATTTCTGATGCTGAAACACAATATGGTAATGAACATGAACCTATTGATAATATTAATGATGATGTTCATGATGATGCTCAACCTAGTAATGATAATGATGTAGAAATTGAACCTGCTGTTGATCTTGATAACCCACAATCAAAGAATCAATGTTATGATAAGAGAGACTTTGTTGCTAGGAAGCACGGTAAAGAAAGGGAACCATGGGTTCAGAAACCCATGCCTTTTCCTCCCAACCCATCCAAGAAAAGGGATGATGAGGATTTTGAGCGCTTTGCTGAAATGATTAGACCTATCTTTTTGCGTATGCGATTAACTGATATGCTCAAAATGAATCCTTATGCTAAGTACATGAAAGGTATTGTTACTAATAAAAGAAAGATATCGGAAGCTGAAATTTCCACCATGCTTGCTAATTACACTTTTAAGGGTGGAATACCAAAGAAACTTGGAGATCCAGGAGTACCAACTATACCATGCTCCATTAAAAGAAACTATGTTAAAACTGCTTTATGTGACCTTGGAGCCGGTGTTAGTGTTATGCCTCTCTCTTTATATCGTAGACTTGATTTGAATAAGTTGACACCTACTGAAATATCTTTGCAAATGGCTGATAAATCAACTGCTATACCTGTTGGTATTTGTGAGGATGTGCCTGTCGTGGTTGAAAACGTTACTATTTTAACGGACTTTGTTATTCTTGATATTCCCGAGGACGATAGTATGTCTATTATTCTTGGAAGACCTTTTTTGAATACTGCAGGGGTTGTTATTGATTGCAACAAAGGAAATGTCACTTTTCATGTTAATGGTAATGAGCATACGGTACACTTTCCAAGGAAACAACCTCAAGTCCACAGTATCAATTCTATTGGAAAAATTCCATCGATTATTTTTGGAGGTTTCGAATTTCCACTTCCTACTGTCAAGAAGAAATATGATATTCTTATTATAGGGGACGTGCATATCCCCATTGAGGTAACATAGTGTTATTCGAAATTTCTCCGGTTCCATGTTTATTCAGAATGAGTTTGTTAACAAGACTTGATCAACCTTGTTAGTGGATTCCTTTTGTTGAGCATGAGATGGATGAAACTAGAAAGCACAACCTTCCGTACCCTCTCTCTACTTTCTGTTATTTAGTTGAAATAAAGTAAAAATAGTATTTTCCTGTCTGTTTTCTGACTTATCCGTGCAATATAAAAATACCCCGAAAATAAAAGTTCTCCAAATGCCCTGAAAATGGAATATGATGTTTTCTGGAATATTTGAGAATATCTGGCACTGAGAACACAGCAGGAGGGGCAAGCACCTGGCCACGAGGGTGGAGGGCGCGCCCTACCCCCCTGGGCGTGCCCCCTGCCTCGTGGGCCCACGGTGGCTCCCCTCCACTTATTCCTGCACCCATACACTTCTTCTTCCTCCCAAAAAAATCACCATCCAGCTCAAGCACGAGTTCTAGCTCATTTTGCTGCGATTTTCGATCTCCTTGCTCAAAGCACCTCTCACAAAACTGCTTGGGGGATTGTTCCTTGGTATGTGACTCCTCCATTGGTCCAATTAGTTTTTGTTCTAGTGCTTTATTCATTGCAAATTTGTGCTGCCTAGGTGACCATGTTCTTGAGCTTGCATGTCAAATTTATATGGTTCCAAGTAGTTCTAATGCATGATATAGGCTCTAGGCACTTGTAGGAGTAGTTGCTATCAATTTTGTTGAGCTTGCTTCACTTTTATTTGAAGTTACTAAAAATTTCAGAATTTTTCAGAAAATAATGAAGAGATTTTTGAGGGGCTCATTGAGCCGAAGCTCACAGGAAAAGCAAAGTGAAGAAGCACAGAGGCCCAAATATAATTTGCCTCGCACCTCGGAGGTCCGGCCGTGTGAATGGCCTTCCAATGATTTCTTGAGAGAAGCCAGGATTTATGATGATTTTTATGAATTGTCTGAGAATGCAGGCCTCACCGACTTCCTCCGTGACCAACACAATTAGTATCTCTTACTCACCAATACTTTTGTGCAAAATTTCTACTATTACCCTAAGGAATCACCTCCTTCAGTAGAGTTTCATTTATATGATGTTGTTAAGAAGATGCCACTAGATGAATTTTGCAAGGTTTGCAAAATACCTTTTGAAGGTAGTTTAGAGGAACCACATCGTGAAGAGTGGACGGGTTTATTGATACTATTACTGTGGGGGAAACTAGGAAGGTTTCCGATGCAAGAATCACTAGCATACATTTTCCTGTTTTACGCTACTTTGCCATATTTGCTAGTCGTTGCTTAATTGGTCGCGGAAACTGTGGAAACCTTAGTGTTCCTGATATTATCATTTTGTTCCATGGTTTATTCTGCGATAACACTGTTAGTATGTGCGGTATTATTGCTAAACGGTTAAGTTTGAACCATACAAAGGGCCCCATCTTTGGAGGTATTTATGCTTCACGCCTTCCTGCACATTATAACATACCTATTAGGCACTATAAAAAGAAGAAAAATTGCTGCCCAATGCTTATTTAGATTATAAGAGTATGGTAGCGCATGACTTTATTGTTAAGAATAGGGAAGGAGCGCTTAAATACAAATTGTTCTTTGATAAACATCACCCTCAGACTATTACCTTGCCTGCTCCCTCCTTGTTTAATTTATCTGAAGGTCTGTATCTCGTTCCGTTGGCGGCCATTCACGCCTACCGGAATCCTACACCAGCCACGGAGCCGGAACCACAATTTGAACCTCCACGATGGTCTAACTACCAGTGGGATCCGGATATGATTGCCAACCAGTGGCAGTCAGAGTCTTCTTCATCTCAGTACGACCCCAGCTACAACTATGGGTATCCGCCAGGCCATCCGTGGCAATAAACCAACTTAGGCCAAAAGCCTAAGCTTGGGGGAGTACGTATTTCGCACCGACATTACATTTATGTTCACACACTCATTGCTAGATGTCGGTGCTCATACTTTTTCACTGTAATATCCATGTTAGTTTATTTTCTTTTTCTTGCTTTCTTCTTGTGTGTTTGATAAACCTTAAGAAAAAACCAAAAAAATTAGTGTAGCTTTTAGTTAGTTTACCTTTCTTGCTGTAGTAGTAATAATTAAAAATAAAACCCAAAAAGATTTCCTGTTCTTCTTTTGCTTGTTGGCAGCTTTCCCGAGTAAATAGTTTTATTTCTTTTCTTTTCTTTGGGGGTCGATAGGAGAAGACCATAATTAAATTGTTGAAGTGGCTCTTATATGCATTATTGTTGATTTAACCAAGAGCCCATATTGCCTTGTCTTCTCCTGTTTATTGAATGCTCACAGATTCCAGCTTAGTGCAATGCACGTGCACTATTATTATTATTCACTTCGTTCAGTCGTGCAAGTGAAAGGCAATTACGACGATATAAGATGGACTGACTGAGATGAGAGAAGCGGGTATGAACTCGACCTCTCTTGTTTTTGTAAATATGATGAGTTCATCGTTCCTGATTCAGCCTATTATGAATAAACATGTTTGCAATGACAATTAGAGATCATAGTTGCTTATGCCATGCTTGATTAGCTATGAGTTACAATGGTTTACCTTGCGTGCCAACATGCTATTAAAATGGTTGTGATGTGGTATAGTGGGGTGGTATCCTCCTTTGAATGATTTAAGTGACTCGACTTGGCACATGTTCACACATGTAGTTGAAACAAATCAACATAGCCTTCATGATATTTATGTTCATGGTGGATTATATCCTACTCATGCTGGTACTCAATGTTTATTAATTTTAATGCATGTTCATGACTGTTGTCGTTCTCTAGCTGGTCGCTTTCCAGTCTTTTGCTAGCCTTCACTTGTACTAAGCGGGAATACTGCTTGTGCATCCAATCCCTTAAACCCCAAAGTTATGCCATATGAGTCTACTATACCTTCCTATATGCGGTATCTACCTGCCGTTCCAAGTAAATTTGTATGTGCCAAACTCTAAACCTTCAAATGAAATACTATTTTGTATGCTCGAATAGCTCATGTATCAACAAGGGTTGTACGTATCTTCCATGCTAGGCGGGTTATTCTCAAGAGGAGTGGACTCCGCTCCTCACTCACGAGACAATGGCTGGTCACCGGGATGCCCAGTCCCATGCTTTATGCAAACTAAATCAAAATAATTGCAAACAAAACTCCCCTGGGACTGTTGCTAGTTGGAGGCACTCGTTGTTTCGAGCAAGCCATGGATTGATGCTTGTTGGTGGAGGGGGAGTATAAACTTTACCATTCTGTTTGGGAACCGCCTATAATGCGTGTAGCATGGAAGATATCGCCATCTCTTGGTTGCTATGTTGACAATGAAAGTATGCCGCTCTAAGTATTATTTATCTCTATTTCAAAATCGAGCTCTGGCACCTCTACAAATCCCTGCTTCCCTCTGCGAAGGGCCTATCCATTACTTTCATGTTGAGTCATCACCCTCTTATTAAAAAAGGCACTAGCTAGAGAGCGCTGCTGTCATTTGCATCCATTACTATTAATTTATATTGGGTATGACTATGATTGGATCTCTTTTACCATGAATTACAATGTCTAGTCAGTCCTTGATCTTTAAAGGTGCTCTGTATTTATGTTTTGCGGTCTCAGAAAGGGCTAGCGAGATACCATCCTGTTATATCATATCATGATTGTTTTGAGAAAGTGTTGTCATCCGAGATTTATTATTATTGCTTGCTAGTTGATTATGCCATTGATATGAGTAAACATGAGACCTAAGAGTTATTGTGAATGTGGTTAGTCATAATTTTGCTGAAAACTTGAATGCTGGCTTTACATATTTACAACAACAAGAGAAAACAGAGTTTGTAAAAGTTTTTCTTTATCACTTTCAGTTTATCAACTGAATTGCTTGAGGACAAGCAAAGGTTTAAGCTTGGGGGAGTTGATACGTCTCCGTCGTATCTACTTTTCCAAACACTTTTGCCCTTGTTTTGGACTCTAACTTGCATGATTTGAATGGAACTAACCCGGACTGACGCTGTTTTCAGCAAACATTCCATGGTGTTATTTATGTGCAGAAACAAAAGTTCTCGGAATGACCTGAAACACCACGGAACATCTATTTGGAAAATAAGAAAAATACTGGTAGAAAAAGCCACGTCAGGGGGCCCACACCCTGTCCACGAGGGTGGAGGGCGCGCCTGCCCCCCTAGGGCACGCCCCCTACCTCGTGGACCCCTGACGCTCCACCGACCTCAACTCCAACTCCATATATTCACTTTCGGGGAGAAAAAATCGGAGAGAAGGATTCATCGCGTTTTACGATACGGAGCCGCCGCCAAGCCCTAAAACATCTGTGGAGGGCTGATCGGGAGTCCGTCCGGGGCTCCGGAGAGGGGGATTCGTCGCCGTCGTCATCATCAACCATCCTCCATCACCAATTTCATGATGCTCACCGCCTTGCGTGAGTAATTGCATCGTAGGCTTGCTGGACGGTGATGGGTTGGATGAGATCTATCATGTAATCGAGTTAGTTTTGTTAGGGTTTGATCCCTACTATCCACTATGTTCTGAGATTGATGTTGCTATGACTTTGCCATGCTTAATGCTTGTCACTAGGGCCCGAGTGCCATGATTTCAGATCTGAACCTATTATGTTTTCATGAATATATGTGAGTTCTTGATCCTATCTTGCAAGTCTATAGTCACCTACTATGTATTATGATCCGGCAACCCCGAAGTGACAATAATCGGACCACTCCCGGTGATGACCATAGTTTGAGGAGTTCGTGTATTCACTATGTGCTAATGCTTTGTTCCGGTACTCTATTAAAAGGAGGCCTTAATATCCCTTAGTTTCCATTAGGACCCCGCTGCCACGGGAGGGTAGGACAAAAGATGTCATGCAAGTTCTTTACCATAAGCACGTATGACTATATTCGGAATACATGCCTACATTACATTGATAAATTGGAGCTAGTTCTGTGTCACCCTATGTTATGACTGTTACATGATGAACCGCATCCGGCATAATTCTCCATCACCGATCCAATGCCTACGAGCTCTTCATATATTGATTTCCGCTTATTTACTTTTCCGTTGCTACTGTTACAATCACTACAAAACACCAAAAATATTACTTTTGCTACTATTACCTTTGTTACCGTTACCACTACTATCATATTACTTTGCTACTAAATACTTTGCTGCAGATATTAAGTTATATAGGTGTGGTTGAATTGACAACTCAACTGCTAATACTTGAGAATATTCTTTGGCTCCCCTTGTGTAGAATCAATAAATTTGGTTTGAATACTCTACCCTCAAAAACTGTTGCGATCCCCTATACTTGTGGGTTATCAGACCTCTACAAATTCTTCACACCAATACTCTGTTCACAGGTACTCATGTCTGTTGCTAAATCACTAGGTTCTCATCAACTTAACTCATTTGCAGCGTTCCTCGAAGACAGATTGCATACCTCTTCGGAGAACTCTATTATTCAAATTCCTCAGCTAAAGAAAATGGCTGACGGCAAGAAACCTCAGAAGGGAGGGAAGAAATTGGAAGTCAACACTGCTTTTGAAATCCCTGACGACATCTATGCAGGGTACTGCACACCCCCTGAGGAAACAAAGAATGAGCGCAAAGTGCACATTCAGAAGATTGAGAGGAGATGGGCCAGAGAATGGAGGGAATATCGCTATGTCACACCCAAGTACATGAAGGAATTCGCTGTACACCCTCCATGCCCAAGACCTCCACTAGCACCTGGCCAAGAAGCTGATCCCTCTAGCATCAGAAGAGGTGAGGAATTTCCCGCTGAATGGGCCAAGCGGCAAGCTAAACTGGCCAAAGTGGTCAAAGAGGCAGTGAGGAAATTCAACGAAGACACTACTGCTGCTGCTGCTGAGGCCTCTGCTAGCAAGCCCAAGAAGGCTATGCCCAAAAAGCCTGCTCACAAGCCAAGTGCTTCTTCTTCATTGCCCTCATGGGCCAGCTCTTCAAAGCCCATACGGCAAATTCCTCAAGCAGCTCCAGTTCCTCCAGCTGCAAAATCTTCAGTTGCTCCTCCAAAGTCCTCAACACCTGTGCACCTCGCCTCGTGCCAAAGGACCACTGGCATCTCAATTGCCCCAGGAGCCTCAGCAAGTTCCTCAGCTCTCCTTCAGTCTTCAACAGGCCCCACTTTGCTGAAGACTAAGGCTACTGTTGGATGAGGCACTAGACCAAGTCCTCATAAAAAGCAGGTTGCCTTCCATGTTCCGTCTAGTGAAGACGAGGCTGATGATGAAGAATTGGAAGAAATCATCAGAGACCGACAGAAAGGGCCGCTAGAGCCAAAGGCACCAATCTGCCTCTTCTGCTGGATCCCAAGTTAATCCTGGACTTCATTGATCTCTGGCACAAGGACCCAAACAATCCTATGTCTGATTTCAAACTCACACCTGGCCAGAACCACATGCTCACCGCCTTCATAGGCGAAGAAAAATGGAAATTTGAGAAGGCCATGTAGCTCAAGAAGGCTCAGTACAAGAAAGAGCATTTTCTGAAGAACAACATTGTCAAGATGACAACTGATGAACTTGTGACCCTGCAAGCTGAGATCAAGGCACTTAGTGATGAATTTGACGTATACCGTGCAGATTGGCTAGGAGCCAAGGTCAGATTTGTCAACATGGAGAAGGGATTCACCTCCAATGTTGCAGCCCCAACGCAACATGAATCTCCTTAGGCTGAAGCATCCACTCAGCCTATTGAAGAGCATGCCAGCACCGCTGATGAAAATCAGGCTGCTGAAGAAAATGAGAGTACCAGGGCTAACAAAGACATTCCACCCGCTGAAGAAACTGCCATGGCAACCACTAGTGTTGCACCCGAAGAACCAGCTAGGCTAGCTGAAGCATCTGCTGCTGAGCCTGAAGACACTGAACAAGCCAAGGCAACTGCATCAGTTGCGCCTGAGGAAAATGAACCAATGTCCTTTGCTCCACCTGGTCCAACTACAAGTATCAACCTTCCTTCTGCATCAGAAGTGAAGAAAACCAAGGCTGCATAACGAGCAGCTCTGAAGAAAAGGAAAGCATCTACTTCCTCAGAGTTTTCTGCTCCCAGGAAGGCGAAGACTTTGACAAGTTCCTATGACAATCCTATCGATGACGTTCCTCTTTCAAGCATGCCATCAAAGGAGATTGTCCCCTTTGGTGAAGATTATGAAATCCCAATGAATCTGATGAAGAAGATCCTTCTGCTGCTTCGACATAGCAGTTGGATGAAGAAATTGAAGTGGATAACATCCCTTCAACTCCACTGGTATCCTCGCCCATGCCTCAGTTCACTGCTGAAGAGGCAGGCATTGAAGAACTTGATGAAGAAGATGAAGACGTGGACATTGGGTGCACCACTCCAATTCCGAATGATGACTACTGGGAAAGTCATCACCCCAATTCACCACTGTTCACTCCTTTGCAATAGATTCCTCAGTCCCCGGTCCAAACTTAAGAAATTCACACGGGCTCTGATGAACCTCAAGCTTCTCTTCTTACCATCCCTAAAGAAATTCTAGCCACTGGCGCTGATGGAAATGCTGCTGAAGAAGTGGAGACCCAGGCTGCTACTGATGAAATTCCTCAGCCTGCGGCTCCGGAGACTGTTATTCTAGAGGCTGTGAAGACATTGACTGACACTCCTCAGCCCAAGCCAAAGGATCCCCTCCCAAGAAACAGAAGTTCAAAGCTGGTGAGTTCTTCAATGAACATATATTCTTCACGGAATACAACCCCTATGACTCTGCTCGTCTTCGTCGCAAGCGCTTCTGGACAGCAAGTCAGATGAACTTCTATTCTTCATTGCTATTTGATAAGGACAAGATCTTTGACCATGAGCACATTCCTCATGTGGATATGGAGTCGTTGCCCTGCTTCACCCCAGTCCTCAGTGTTCTTCATGACGCTGGGCTGCTCAATTTCTGCACCGACATCTGTGACTGGAATGAAGAGCTAATTCTTCAGTTCTATGCTACGTTGCACATCACAGGCGACCCTGAAGATGTGAATTCATGGGTGTTGGACTAGATGACTGAAAACACTCACTACAAAGCACCGACCTCTGAATTGCTTCATGCCGTCTCTGTCAGTCCTCCCCTTGAAGGTGCAAGGCTCATCTACCATGAAGCTGAACTTTCTGATCATTTCATGCAAGTGTTGATGAAGCCTCTGAAGCTTGGCCAAGCCCCGAGAACGAAATTCCTCGTGAAGGAATTGCTCTATGTACCAAGTGCTACCTCTTGCGCATGCGTTGGTTTTCCCTTGAAGAGGAAAGGGTGATGCAGCAAAGTAGCATAAGTATTTCCCTCAGTTTTTGAGAACCAAGGTATCAATCCAGTAGGAGACAACGCACAAGTCACCTAGTACTTGCACAAACAATCAAGAACCTCGCAACCAACGCGATAAAGGGGTTGTCAATCCCTTCACGGTCACTTGCAAAAGTGAGATCGGATAGAGATAGTAAAGTAAATATTTTTTGTGTTTTTGTTGTATAGATTGGAAAGTAAAGATTGCAAAATAGTAAATGAGATGCGATGTAAATAAAAGAGATGCAATATAAGAAGAAAGAGACCCGGGCGCCATAGGTTTCACTAGTGGCTTCTCTCAAGATAGCATGCATTACGGTGGGTGAACAAATTACTGCCGAGCAATTGATAGAAAAGCGCATAGTTATGAAGATATCTAAGGCAATGATCATGAATATAGGCATCACGTCCGTGTCAAGTAGACCGAAATGATTCTGCATCTACTACTATTACTCCACACATCGACCGCTATCTAGCATGCATCTAGAGTGTTAAGTTCATAAGAACAGAGTAACATATTAAGCAAGATGACATGATGTAGAGGGATAAACTCAAGCAATATGATATAAACCCCATCTTTTTATCCTCGATGGAAACAATACAATACGTGCCTTGCTGCCCCTGCTGCCACTGGGAAAGGACACCGCAAGATTGAACCCAAAGCTAAGAACTTCTCCCATTGCAAGAAAGATCAATCTAGTAGGCCAAACTAAACCAATAATTCGAAGAGACTTGCAAAGATATCAAATCATGCATATAAGAATTCAGAAAATAACCAAATAATATTCATCTATAATCTTGTTCATAAACCCACCATTCATCGGATCTCGGCAAACACACCGCAAAAGAGTATTACATCGAATAGATCTCCAAGAACATCGAGGAGAACTTTGTATTGAGAATCAAAGAGAGAGAAGAAGACATCTAGCTAATAACTATGGACCTGAAGGTCTGTGGTAAACTACTCACGCTTCATCGGAGAGCCTATGGTGTTGATGTAGAAGCCCTCCGTGATCGATTCCCCCTCCGGCAGATCATCGAAAAAGGCCCCAACATGGGATCTCACGGGTATAGAAGGTTGTGGCGGTGGAAAAGTGGTTTCGTGGCTCTTTGTGATCGATCTAGGGTATAAGAGTATATATAGGCGGAAACAGTACGTCGGTGGAGCTATGTGGGGCCCACGAGGGTGGGGGCGCGCCCTCCTGCCTCGTGGCCGCCTCACGGAGTTACAGACTTCAACTCCAAGCCTTCTGGTTTGCTTTCGGTCCAAGAAAGATCATCGCGAAGGTTTCATTCCGTTTGGATTCTGTTTGGTATTCCTTTTCTGCGAAACTCTAAAATAGGCAAAAAAACAAAAACTAGCACTAGGCCTCCGGTTAATAGGTTAGTCCCAAAAATAATATAAAAGAGCATATTAAAGCCCATTAAACGTCCAAAACAGATAATATAATAGCATGGAACAATCAAAAATTATAGATACGTTGGAGACGTATCACCAAGGACAATCTATAGAATTCTGACCAAGACCCTCTTTCCAATTAAGGGCCGCGACTCTAATGAAGACGAGATCGTTGGCATCATGAAGAATCTGCTTTTCAACATCATACATGGAGTTCCTATCAACTACCATGATTTCTTCATGAGGACTTTGGCAAATGTCGCTCTATCACCTTTTGAGTTGAAGCCTTACGCTCCTTGGATTATGATATTCATCAGATCAAGGTCTTCAATCAACTACAAGGCTGATTTCCAAAATCATGTCAGCTATTTGCTCCCCATTGAAGTCTTCTAACGACCTATTTTCTCATCTGATGAGAAGGGCAAGGCTGCTATTATTGATGAAGGCATTCGTCCATTGGATGGACAATTTTGCAAAGCTGCCTCATATTCCACCAATGATGACTCTGCCATGCATGACACTGCCCCAAATGCTTGAAAGCAAAATCCTCAAGCCACTGCTCCCAGGGTGATGACTGATCGTGAGCTTCTCCTTAGTCTTCATCAGAAGGTTGATCGCAACCACAAGTGGGTCAAACGTCAGTTTGGTGCTATTCTTCAGAACATGACAGTCACTCAAAATATTGTGAAGAAGAATCACTATTATCTGCATGAAGTCTTTGACCGCACCTGGACCATTCTGTCTAACCAATACAGGGTTGAAGATCTCAAGAAGATGGAATTTCAACAGGACTTTGACTGGGCACAGCCACCTTCGAAGAAATTCAAGAAGGTCAAAGTTCCTCAGCTTGTGGCAAGCTCTTATTCTTCATCGCGCGAGACTAATGAAAATGAAGACTTGAATGTTGGAGTAATGGGACACGGGTAGCCTAACCCGACTCCCTGAGCATTTCAAGACATTGGCCGGTTGCGCCCCTCAAGCGTCAAGGATAAAGCACCGCCTTCTGGTGGCTAGATGGCTCAAGCGGCCGACTGCCAGAGGACGGCCAAGCACCAGAAGGTGGCCCCAAGATGAGTCGACTCCCAGCAGGCGGCCTCCAAAGAGGCCGGCTCCTGGCATGCGGCCCACGGCGCCCTCAAAGTCTGCGCCCCCATAAAGAAGACAAGACAGGATGTGGCTACAGTGTAGCCCATCACCCCCGTATCCAGGGCGGGGCGCGGCCACAGTGACCCGTACCGGCCGAGATCTCTGCACGGCGCGGCACTGTTGCCATTCCACCCTTGACGTCACCCCTGTCAGGCGAAACCCTGTTGCCGCGACGGCCTATCGGTACAGCCTGTAGGCGGCGGGCCCTACCAGGCAGCGAGAGCCCAGAGGGCGGTACCACCTGACTAGTCGGACCCGAGGGAGGCCGGCCTCTAGCAGGCGGCCCACTCTTCCCTCGGAGTCCATGCGCCATTAACCAGACGAGACACGGTGTGGCTACAGTGATCTCCCACCAGACGGCGGGACTGTAGCCACGCCCCCCCGACCAAGCATGCGTCATTAACATTACGGCTACAGTAACAAGCAGCCGGCCAGACCCGCAAGTGGCGGAGGCGGCCTGTCAACTCCGTACCAGACCAGCCGGCAGGGCCCACCAGGCGGCAGGCCCCAGCGGCCGGCGACAGGAGACACTGACAGTCGGGCCCTACACCCGGCCATATTACCATTGTACCCCTGGGGGTAGGCCTATATAAACCCCCCGGGGCACCCATGCAAGGGGTTCCCAACCTGTTAGACCTAGACACACCCATAGAGGGAGGAGAGAGCTAGCCCTGCTTTCTTCTAGCTCTAGCATACAGCTCGAGGAGCACCATTGTACTCACTAGTGCCTTAGTGATCATGCGGAGACCCCGAAGAGCAGGACTAGGGGTGTTATCTCCTAGGAGAGCCCCAAACCTGGGTAAGATTCGCCGACGTGCATGTCTTCGCCTCATCCCGTTTCCTGGCACCAGCGATATCCTACTAGCCCCCATCATGATTAGCCATCCTTTGGCATATGTCGCACCAAACCCCCGACATTTGGCGCCCACCATGGGGCTAGGTGCACCGTCGTCCGGAGATCTGTTCTGGACGGGAACCCTCTTCCTCCCTGCTGAGCGCAACCAGCCAGGCACGCCGGATGGCGTTTGCACCGATGCGTTGCTTGGCGCGGAGGTCGGCTACGCGGCAAGCTGCCTCGCTAACCTTGTTGTTGAGATCTGCCTCTCCGACGAGCCTACATCCGACGCAGGCAATGACGGCCCCGAGAGCCGCCTCGTCAGCTTCCTCGACCAGCTCCACGTCGCCAACAAGCCGGCCGTCACCTTGGAGTCGTTGGCTCCACCGACCCGATGCTCGTCGACTCCGACACGACGTCGCTCGACGCATTCCCTACCAACATGGTGATCGTTGATGATCCTCTCCCCCGCGCCGACAGCGGCGGGAACACCATCACGGAGGTGCTCGTCATCAGCCACGATGGAGTTTCCGGTGACGGTGCCCGAGACCCGCTCCAAGCAACGCTGCAAGACCTGTCTGCACCCATCACAAAAGACACCGATGCCGAGACGCTGGAGGCCCGCCACGTCCAGCTGGTCGAGAGCGCCAAGAAGCTAGCCAGCATGAGACGCCTTTCGGAGGCTTATCAGCGCGAGATGGACCGCGCCATTGGCGGCACGCCGGCTCCTGGCGAGCCCGGCCGCCTCGGTACGGTCCGGCAGCATGGTGCGGCCATTGCCAGCATGTTCGGGGCCGATCGCCCCGTCTACGCCACGCCCATGGAGAACATACAAGCTGCCCAAGCGGCAGCTGATGAGCTGGACAACCTTAAGGGCGACGAGCGTCGCCACATGACGGAGCGCGTCCAGCGAATCATCAATGCGGCTGCCGAACAGCAAGAAGCGGCTACCGCGTCGAGGACCTCAACCGGCGGAACAACGACCCGCCTCCCTGCCAGGAGCATGGCGCGACGTCCCGGACGCTGACTGATGGCAACCGTAGACGACGAGACAAGGAGCTGGCAGCCAGCCGCAGCCGGATGCACATCACCATCGAGCGCGACCAAGACGGCCGCCCCCGTGCGGTCGAATGACCAGGCGGCTACCGGCCTCCCCAACGCAGAGAAAGGCGCGTGTCTCCACCGCCTGTCGATCATCCGAGTCTTGGAGGCCGGCTTGGCCCCCGAGAAGGAATCGGAGAGAATGATGCCCGCCACCGGATCGATCGTCTCAACCGATTCCCGGCACTAAAAGAAGAAGACGCACTGGGCCCGCCTTGCTTTGGCCCCCGCATCAGAGATGAGCCCTTCCCTAAAGGGTTCACGCTCCCAAGAGATACGCCCAAGTATACCAGCTCCATGAAGCCGGAAGACTGGCTGATCGACTACTCTACAGCCGTCAGCATTGTAAACGGCAACAAGCGCGTTGCCATGAAGTATGTTCCACTCATGCTCCAGGGCACCACCCGGACATGGTTGAACAGCCTGAAGCCCTGCAGCATCAACAGCTGGGTAGATTTCACTGAGGCCTTCGTCCGCAACTTCACCAGCACGTACAAGCGGCCGCCCAAGCCTCGCCAGCTCTGCTTGTGCGTCCAAGGCCCCAACGAATCGACTCGCGACTACCTCACGCGTTGGGCCGAACTGCGCAACTCTTGGGAGGGCGTGCATGAGGTGCAGGCCATCGAGTACTTCACGGCCGGGTGCAGAGAAGGCACTTTGCTCAAACACCGTCTCCTCTGCAACGAGCCGGCGACCCTCGACGAGCTGCTGATCATAGCAGACAAATACGCCATGGTCGATTCCTCCATGAAGACGGAAATTCAAGTTGATGTATCTGGCAAGGTGGCTCCTCAGGCTCCTCGGACCCCCGGCTAGTGATACCAGTCGGCGCCAGCAGCAAAGCGACAACAAGCGAAAAGCCCCGATGTCGGCTTCCACCAGCCGGCAGGTGGCAGCAGTCGAAGACCGGCAGCCGGAAGGGCAGCCTCTTCCCAAGCGTCAGAAGGGAGGCAAGCCCAACAGGTTGTCCGCCTTCTCCTATGAGCAGGCTCTTGATGCTCCTTGCAAATTCCACAGCGGCGCGAAGCCGTCCAACAACACCACCCGGAAATGTCATTGGCTCGCACGAATCTCCAAGGGCGAAGGGCTGCAACCACCGCCGCATGTTGGCCAGCCGCCTCCGCCTCCTCGGCTGTCGACGCCGTTCAAGATCAATTCCCTGAAGAACATGGAGCGTGTATTGTTTTCACCTGTGTGGCCGATGACAGGCGCAGCCGGCACCGACAGTCTCGAGAGGTGAATGTCGTAGCCATTGATGCCCCAGAGTTCATGCATTGGTCAGAGAGGCCAATCAGTTGGAGCTGAGCTGATCACCCGGAAGTAATGCCTTCTCCGGGCTCTTACGCTTTGGTGTTGGAGGCCACCTTTGCCACGGAGAGGCGAGCTGCTTGTTTCTCCCGAATCCTGATAGATGGCGGCAGCAGCATCAACAACCTGTACCATGATACCATGGAGAAGTTGAAGATCAAACCGAAGCATCTCCTGCCCAGTCGGACTGTCTTCCACGGCATAGTTCATGGCCTTTCTCACTCACCAATCGACAAGATCCAGATAGATGTCCTCTTCGGGGAGGAAGACCATTTCCGCTGAGAGCCGATCTGGTTTGAGGTGGTCGACTTGGAAAGCCCGTACCACGCACTGCTTGGCCGACCTGCTTTAGCCAAGTTCATGGCGGTGCCAAATTATGCCTACCTCAAGATGAAGATGTCGAGTGCCAGGGGAGTCATTATCATCTCCGGAGATTATCAAAAGTCGTCCGACTGTGCAGCCACCAGCAGCCAGCTGGTCGAGTCCCTTGTGATCGCTGCCGAGAAGCGGCTCCTTGACCGGGTTGTGGCCATGGCCGGCAAGCAGTCGGACATGTCCCACGATCCCAAGGAGTCGGAAGCTGAAGGATCCTTCAAGCCGGCCAAGGAGACAAAAAAGATACCGTTGGACCCAGAGCACCCGGAGAGGTACGGTGTCACAGGCGCAAACCTTGACAGCAAATAGGAAAGCGAGCTCGTCGATTTCCTCCGTGAGAATCGGGACATCTTCGCATTGTCTCCCAAAGACATGCCGGGTGTCCCGACGGATTTCACCGAGCACAAGCTACATGTCAGAGAAGATGCCGAGCCAGTCAAGCAACCCCTCCGCCGACTGTCGGAGGAGAAGAGAAGAATCGTTGGAGAAGAGATCGCCCGTCTGTTGGCAGCCGGCTTCATCATCGAAGTTTTCTTCCCAAAATGGCTTGCCAACCCAGTCCTTGTACTGAAGAAGAATAACAAGTGGCGCATGTGCATTGATTACACCAGCCTCAACAAGGCCTGCCCAAAGGATCCGTTTGCTCTGCCACGAATAGACCAAGTGATAGACTCGGGATGCGAGCTGTTGAGTTTTTTGGATGCCTACTCAGGATATCACCAGATCAAGTTGAACCCGGCAGACTGTCTGAAGACCGCATTCATCGCACCATTTGGAGCCTTCTGCTACCTGACCATGACATTTGGCCTGAGAAATGCCGGTGCCACTTTTCAGCGTTGCATGCAGAAGTGCCTCCTCAAGCAACTCGGCAGAAATGCCCACGTCTACGTAGAAGATATCGTGGTGAAGACGGAGAAGCGCAACACACTCCTTGAAGACCTCAAGGAAACCTTTGAAAATCTGCGCCAATTTCAAATCAAGCTCAACCCGGAAAAGTGCGTGTTCGGAGTACCAGCCGGCCAGCTCCTTGGCTTCTTGGTCTTAGAACACGGCATTGAGTGCAACCCTGTGAAGATCAAAGCCATCGAGAGGATGGAGAAGCCCACTCGAGTGCGAGACGTCCAGAAGTTCACCGGCTGCTTGGCATCCATCAGCCGGTTCATCAGTCGGCTGGGCGAGAAGGCTCTTCCCCTGTACCAGCTCATGAAGAAGACCACTCATTTCGAGTGGAACGACAAGGCGGATGACACTTTTCTCCAGCTAAAATAGATGTTGACCATGCCGCCTGTCCTGGCGGCTCCGACTGCTAAAGAGCCCATGTACCTTTACATCGCTGCCACCAGCTGGGTGGTCAGCACAGTCATGGTGGTGGAGCGCAAGGAAGACGACGAGGCATTACTAGTCCAGAGGCCGGTGTATTACCTGAGTGAAGTGTTGTCCGCCTCCAAGCAGAACTACCCCCACTATCAGAAGATGTGCTACGCCGTGCATTTCGCCGCCAAGAAGCTGAAGCCATACTTTCAAGAGCACCCAATCACTATTGTCTGCACCGCCCCACTCGTGAGATCATTGGCAACAGAGACGCTTCTGGCCGAGTGGCCAAATGGGCCATCGATTGGCCCCCTACACCATCTAGTACCAGCCTCGCACCGCCATCAAGTCCCAAGCACTGGCCGACTTCCTCGTCGACTGGGCCGAGACCCAGTACCTGCCACGAGCACCGGACTGCACCTGTTGGCGGATGCATTTTGATGGTTCAAAGATGCGCACTGGTTTGGGAGCCGGGATCGTCCTTACCTCTCCCAAAGGCGACAAGCTCAAGTACACGTTGCAAATCCACTTTGCCGCCTCCAACAATGTGGCCGAGTATGAAGCATTAATACACGGCCTCCGGTTGGCCAAAGAAATCGGCATCCGCCGAATCCTGTGCTACGGCGACTCCGACTTGGTGGTCTAGCAGTCTTCTGGTGACTAGGACGCCAAGGATGCAAACATGGCAAGCTACCGTTTTTTTGTCCAGCAACTCAGTGGATACTTCGAGGGGTGTGAGTTCCTTCATGTGCCATGAGCCGACAATGAGCAAGCAGATGCCTTGGCACGAATCGACTCCACCCGGCAAGCAATACCAGCCGGTGTCTCCCTTCAGCGCCTCCTCAAGCCGTCGATCAAGCCCTCTCCGGAATCTGAGTCCATCTTTATGCCGACTCCTCCCGAGGCCGACGGATCCGACTCTAGGGCTGCGGCAGCCGGCTCGCGGACCTCAGTAGTCGGCACGGGTACTGTGACAGTCACACCCAGCCCGGAAACTTCACAACCCGGCCCGGGGACTGCAACAGTTAGCCCGGGGACTTCACCAAGCGGCTCGGGGACTTCACCAAGCGGCTCGGGGACTGCTGCAGTCGCACCCGGCCGGAGGACATCAGAATCTGGCTCAGGGGCTGCGGCAGTCGGCCCGGGGACTTCATCGACACAGCAAGCGGCAGCCGACTCCAACCCGCCGCCTCCCAGCGCAACCGCCCTCATGCAAGTTGCAGTTCTGGCAGTCGAAGAAATAGCAGCACCTTCATGGGCGCAACCCATCCTCAACTTTCTAGTAAACAAAGAGCTGCCGACTGATGAGATCTCGGCCCGACAAGTGCAACGTCGGGCAGCACCATACACCATTCTCAACAGAGAACTTGTGAGGCGCAGTGTCACTGGTGTGTACCAGCGCTGCATGGAGCCGGAGAAAGGCCAAGCAAATCCTCAAAGATATCCACCAAGGCGAGTGCGGCCACCACGCGGCTTCCAGATCACTCGTGGCCAAAGCTTTCCGCCATGGTTTCTTCTGGCCGACTGCCTTGGAGGATGCCAAGGATCTAGTCAAGCATTGCAAAGGGTGTCAGAAGTTCAGCTCGCAGCAACATCTACCGGCTTGTGCACTCAAGACCATTCCCTTAGCATGGCTCTTTGCCGTCTGGGGCTTGGATATGGTGGGACCATTCAAGACAGCACGCGGCGGCATGACCCATCTGCTTGTCGCCGTGGACAAATTCACTAAGTGGATAGAAGCAAAGCCAATCAAGAAGTTGAATGGTCCGACTGCCGTGACTTTCATTGCAGATATCACCACTCGGTACGGAGTACCACACAGCATCATCACGGATAATGGCACAAATTTTGCCAAAGGAGCCTTGGTCCGTTTCTGCGCGACGCGGGGCATCCGACTGGACCTAGCGTCCGTTGCCCATCCGCAGTCAAACGGCCAAGTTGAGCGAGCAAACGGCCTCATCCTTTCCGGCATCAAGCCCCGACTGGTCGAGCCTTTGGAGCGATCGGTCGGCTGCTGGATTGATGAGCTGTCGGCCGTCCTTTGGAGCCTCCGCACCACTCCGAACAAGTCAACCGGCTTCACTCCATTCTTCCTCGTATACGGTGCCGAGGCCGTCATCCCAACTGACATCGAGTTCGACTCACCTCGCGTCACCATGTACACTGAGGCGGAAGCAAAAGAAGCGCGAGATGACGGTGTCGATCTGCTAGAGAAGGGTCGGCTGTTGGCACTCAGCCGGTCCGCCATCTACCAGCAGAGTCTGCGCCGCTACTACAACCGGAAGGTCAAGCCAAGATCTTTCTAGGAGGGAGACATTGTGCTCCGGCTGATCCAGCGAACAGCCGGCCAGCACAAGCTCTCAGCACCTTGGGAAGGCCCATTCATCATTAGCAAAGTTTTGGGCAACAACTCCTACTACCTGATCGATGCTCAGAAGCCCAGAGCACGCAAGAGAGACGACTCCGGCAAAGAGACAGAGCGGACGTGGAATGCAAACCTCCTTCGAAGATTTTACAGTTGATGCAGTATGTACCATGCTATCTTTTGTATTAAGTACGAAGACTCCGGGTCCCCCGAGAAGAGCTCAGGGGCTACCCTCTTTCATCTATATGATAAGTATTATGCCTATGAATGTGTTATTTCATTTTTCCGCTTGGCACCGGGTTCGACCAGTCGACCCGGGGGCTCGCCGCCTTGTACTATGTGGTGCTTCCTGCAGTCGGACAAGTAGTGTGTTGGCACCTAAGCCTTCTCCTGCCAGAAGCCGCGGCTCGCAGAGCGACTGTCCGGTGGGCAGGAGTTACAGGCAGGAAAGGGTGTCCACATGAAAAATGGCTAAGGACCCTAAGCATGCACATAGTTCAGGCCGGCTTCCCGCCTCATCGACCGGCTGCTGAAACAGTTGGCCGGCCGGTTTCTTCTTAACTTGCTAACACTCTAGTCGGCTAAGTACTTGCCCTCCCGAAAGAAGCTAAGTACTTGACCAAACCACAGCCCGCAGAGCGGCTGTTTGGCTGGCAAGACGGCAGCCAAGGGAGGGCGGCAAAGGAAAAAAAGGTTAAGGGGCAGAAAAAAAGAAAAGTCAGAACTCGGCAAAAGCACAACTTCTGTGAAAGCATGTTTACATGTCAAAAGGCCCTTGGCCAGCATTCAACAGAGTTTGAAATACACCCCGCGGGTGGAATTGTGCAAATTTAACAAAGTTTGTCGAGACTAATAAAACAGGGAAAATAAAGATAAGTCAGCAGCCTAGGGAGCAGCAGAGGGGTCCGGCTGGTTGGCGGAGTCGATGGTGCCGGTTGGTGGAGTGGACGGCTGGTCAGTCTCCGCTTGGTCGCCTCCAGCAGCAGTCGGCGCACTCGAGCATGGCTCGTTGTGCGAGGCACGATCAAGCTGAGGCTGGTCGTCCACTCCGACCTGTGGCGCATCTTCTTCGCCTTCCTCGTCCTCCTCGTCTTCTCCCTTGTCACTGGAGTCAATCATCTCGGCCGAGTCTTCGCCATCCTCCGGGTTCAGCCCGAACCACTCCGGTGGCGCCTCGGCACCATTCTCAGCCAGCTCAGGAACGAAGAGGCTGGTGTCGGTGTACTCGGCAATCGCCGCTGCCCGCCTGACAAGGTCGCGCTCCACTGCCACCAGCTCCTCTTAGGCCTCCTGCCGAAACGTGGTCAACTGGGCTCTGCAAGAGCGGAGAAAGAAAAAGATATCAATGACCAACAAAGAACAAGTATAGTTGCCGAGGAGATCCGGCCCGACTGCTCAGCAGTCGGCCCGAATCTCGGGGACTACTGCCCGCGGGTGCGCTATCGCGCCCCCGCAGAGAAAGAAAGCAGGGACTTACTCCGGCTTTTCGACAAGTCGGCGGTCCGTCGGTCCAGATCTCGGACGTTGGAGTTGAAGGTGATCGCGCGAAGGTGATAATACTCCTATAATGAAGATAGCAGAAAAAGTTAGCACTCGGAGCTCGCCAAGTAAAGTTCCCCGAAACTCGGGGGCTACACCTAGTGGGTGCGCTGGCGCGCCCCCACAGAGAAATACAAGAATCAAAGATGAAGAAGTAAGAAATATACTCGAATGACCGCTCGCGAATCCAGGAACGCCATGTTGCACTGCTGAAGAGCGGTGGCCTCAGCTCGGAGTTTGGCCTGGACGTCCAGGATCGCTTGGTTTAAAGCGCCTGTTCAGCCTCCACGCACCCATTCAGCGGGAGCGGCGCTGGCTGCTTCGGCATCCGGGGCTAACGAGCTCGCGGCACCGGCTTCCAGAGGTCGTGGCGCCGAAGTCGCCTTCGCGCCTCGGCGGCGCGATGGTGTGCGGGTCTCAGGAGTCGGGCCCGTCACCATCTCCACTACAAAAAAAAGACACATCCGTGACATTTTGGGCCGAACGAAAAAAAATTATGTCATACATATGACACTTCTATGACGATAATTGTGACAAACCCGGTATCATCATAGATGTGGTGGGCTCCTACTTCTATGACAAAAAATCATGACAGAAAATGGGCTTTTCGTCTTAGGCGGGCTGGAGATGCAGCTGCATGACATTCTTTGGGCCGTCCATGACGGAAAAAACCGTGGTAGAAGCGAGGGCGAGGAAAATTTCAAGGAGTTCCCGGTTACAGTGGGAGGTCGGGGGCCGAGTGATGCGCGTTTCTCTCGTACACGTACGCGCGTGTGTGCGAGGCGTTGGCTCTAACTGAACCCGAGCAAGGCGTTGGGCTCTAACTGAACCCGAGTGATTGCACTGCAGGCTACGCGTTACTGAACCCGAGCGATCGATCGATGGCTGTTAACTGAACCCGATCGAGCGATTCCTTCGCTACTGCTGCTAACTGAAGCCGATCGATGCTGCCTCTGGATGAACAGTGAGCGTTGCTGGGGGGTTTGGATGAACAGTTCCCGGTGGGGGTGGATGAATAGGACCCCGTGGTATTTCCTCTGGATGAACATGACCCCCAATCGATCGAGCCGGTTGGGGCTGGATGAACAGGACCCCGTAGGATGAACAGGACCATCCCGTGGAGGGCAGAATGAACAGTAGACGGTGGAGGGCTGGATGAACAGTAGCCCGTGGAGGGGTGGTTGAACAGGAGCCCGTGGAGAGGGCTGGTTGAACAGTAGCCGGTGGAGTAGCGCGTGGTGGAGGCTGGATGAAGAGGAGCCCGTGGATGAACAGTCGCAGGTGGAGGCTGGAGGAGGTCGACGGTGGATGAACAGTAGCCCGTGGAGGCTGGAGGGGGTCGACGGTGGAGATGAACAGTGTCCCGTGGAGTCCCGTTTTGCGGTACGCCACACCCCTCCCGATGAATAGGACCCCCATTTCGACCGTAGCGCTCCAACACAAGTCCGTTTCCTCCGTTTTGCGGTACGCCACACTCCTCCCGATCAACAGGACCCCCGTTTCAACCGTAGGAGGTCCGTTTCCTCCGTTTTGCGGTACGTCAGACCCCTCCCAATGAACAGGATCCTGTTTCAAACATGGCCGGTCGAACACAAGGCCGTTTCCTCCTTTCTGTGGTACGCCAGGCCTCGTTTCCATCGGCTGTTCCGTCCAAGCCCTCCCGATGAACACGACGACGCATTCCGTTCTGACCCAGCCGGTTGGCTCCCCATGAACACGACGACGACGATGTTTCTCCATTCCGACCCAGCCATGTACATGAGCCCTGGCCGTACGTATGCGCGAGTAGGCGTTCAAGACCCTGCCCGTATGTACGTACGTGGCCGTATTTTCTTTCTTGCACACTGGTCGCTGTACGTACGTGTACATGCTACGTGCGCGCCTCTACTACGACACCTGCGCGCCTCTACATCGACCAGTATGTACGTACACGTTCGCGACCAGAATGACAATGCTACGTACGCTTCGACCAGGTGGGTCCCGACTATCGGGCACTTCCTTGCCTGCGAAGATGTAGCTGGTGGGTCCCAGCAGTCAGGGGGTGAATCGTTTTTTTTGCCGGGACGCACTTCCTTGCGTGCGAAGATGTAGCTGGTGGGTCCCAGCAGTCAGGGGGAAACGTTTTTTCGCGAAATATGGTGGCCCGTCCGGTGGTTCCCTGCTGTCAGGTGGAGGAATAATTATTTTCCGCGTAATAAGGAGGCACTTCCTTGCTGCGGCTGTGGACCCAGCTGTCAGCCTCTCCATGTACAGTCCACGTCCGATGGAAGCCGTTCCTTGACCACGTTGACCACGCCGCGCCGAGAGCACCAGGGCGGTGGACGACGGCGAGGCCTAGGAAGGGGATGACGCGGAGCCGGGGAAGACGCGGCAGTGGAAGCCCGCATGGAGAGGAGTACGAGGGTTCACTGGTTCAGCTACGGTGTGAGACTGCCGTCGCTGCAGGGCCTGGCCAGCGATGGGAATAGTAGGGGGCGGTGAGTTCTCCGCGGCAGCACAGCCGGCCACGGGAGGCAGGAGCATGCGGCACGACCGACGCTGCTTTGGGCGGCTAGAGCAACAAGACCAGAGGTTGAAGAAGCACTATGGCCGTTGGATGGACATCATACGGTCACTTGAGCTAGAATCGTGCATATTGACTAAGTTGACAAAGCCCTCCGTCCCCGTCAACTTAGTAGGCCCACAAGTCAGCCTGCCACTATACTGGGTCCCAGCTAGCAGGGGAGTATTCATTCTTTTGTGCGTAATAAGGACGCACTTCCTTGCGTGCGAAGATATAGCTGGTGGGTCCGAGCTGTCAGCGGCGGTAACGTTTTTTCACGAAATACAGAGGCCCTTTCGGTGGGTCCCAGATGTCAGGTGGAGGAATCATTATTTTGCGCGTAATAAGGAGGCATTTCCTTGCGTGCGGCCGTGGACCCAGCTGTCAGCCTCTCCACGTACAGTCCACTTCAGATGCATGTCGGTCGTTGACCACGTTGACCAGGCCGCGCCGGGAGCACCAGGGCGGTGGACGACGGCGAGGCCTAGGAAGGGAATGACACGGAGGCAGGGAAGACTCGGCAGTTGTTTCCCACGCGAAGGGGAGTACGACTATACGAGGGTTTACTGGTTCGTCTGCCGTCGCCGGAGAATAACAACAGGTGTGGGTGAGTAGAGGGATGGCTAGGCCAGCGATGGGAGTACGGTGGGGTGGTGAAGCCTGCGCGGTAGCACAGCCGGCCGCGGGGAGGAGGGAGCAGGCAGTCCTGCCGACGCTTGTTTGAGCGGCTGGAGCAGGAAGAGCAGAGATTGAAGAAGCACGACGGCCGTTGGATGGACATCCAACAGTCACTGCTTGTGCGTCAACCTTTTTTTTAGGAAAGCCTCAAATCTGTGGAAAACAGCATACAACCCATCTGCCATTATTTCTAATAATTTACAGCCCATTTGCTAATTCTGAAGGTTTTTTTGGAGCCCATATTCTTTTTGTTAGCATTACAGCCCATATTGTGGCCACGGTTAAAAAATTATATGAAATGTTGCATATTTCGGTGTGGTCCGAACTGTTTTTAATCCTGAAATTTCGAGTCACATTCAAACTGATTTTAAAAATAAATGTATATCAATATAAAATCCAACAAATTGTCCACGCATAAAAATTAATGCAATTTAAAATCTTGAAATGAAAAAAAGAAATTTGAAAGTAATTGCCGGTTTGATGTGTTTTAAAAATGTATAGCCCATTTCTCATTACTGATAGGCCATTTTCTCGTCCAGCCGAATGAAGCTCTCCTCGTCTTGAAAGATTTGCAGCCCAATAGGCCTGACAAAGCGACTTACTTGGCAAATCACAAAAATCTGGGCTAGCCATTTTCAGAAAGAAAAAAAACTACTGGGCTGGTCTATGGTAAACATAAAAGAGCAGGCTGTCTAGACATGCCAGAGTGCCCCGCACAGCCCAGTTGACACCCTGCTTCCGTCTCAAAAACAAATTAGATAAATGCCACAACAAATATGGCGATTCATAAAAATGCCACTGCAATTTCCAAACTTTGAAAAATGCCACTGCAATTTTTGCAAACTTTCGAAAACGCCACTGCAATTTGCAAACTTTGAAAAACGCCACTCCAGACTTCGAAAAATGCCACTGGGGATGGCAGGAAATGGCATTTTTCAAAGTTTGGAAATTGCAATGGCATTTCTTAGAAACACCAGATTTGGAGTGGCATTTATCAAATTAACCCAAAACAAAAATAATTGGGCGAGCTGCTGGGTCCCTGATGTCAGCCGCTCGTTGTGCAACTCTCTCGTTTATTGACTACGTTGACAATGGCATGGGACCCAGATGTCAGAAATCCATTACGAGGAGCCATTTTTTTATTGGATTGAAATAAGGAGGCACTTTGCTTGCGTACTGCCATGACCTTGGCGGGTCCCTGTTGTCATCCTCTCCATGTACAATCATCTCCTGGTTGTGTACGCGTCAACTTGGTAGGCCCACAAGTCAGCTGCTAAACCCGTGGAGGACAAATACAACCCATTTAAAAAAATAACAGCCCATTCCATATGTTCAAGTGGAAAGTTCAACATTCAAAGCAAAGTAATAGGTCTGATCCACATATAGAGTACTGAACTTCCATGTTGACAACCATCATAGCCAAGTTAACTATCTACTTCCACTAATACTCTAGTAGCGTACAAGTACTAACTTACTCTTAGCTAACTAAACGATGCCGGCTGCCATCTGTGGTACACGCTAAACACCGGCACCGGCATCCTCCGCCTCGCCTCGGACTTGCCAGAGGTGCGATAGGGCGCGTTGCTCACGCGCGTTGGCCCTTTCCATGCCGGCGTGGTCCACCAAAGCTTCGGCTTCTAAGCGGGAAACCCACTTGACGAGCTGGTAGTAAAAATCAGCGTCGCGAATGCGTGCGTGCCCGACAGCCTCTAGGGCTATTTGTCGGGCGCCGGCCTCCACGTAGTCGGCCCACGTGCGGGCGCTCTGCTCGCGACTCAGAGCGTCGGTGCGCTGCTGCTCCATGTCCCGCTGGCGGCGCAAATCGGCGATACGCTGCTCATCCGCCAAGCGGTCGTGCTCCAACAACTCCTGCTCCTCCGCCAGGCGATCGCGCTCCAACAAGTCCTCGATCTCCGCATTGCCATCTAAAGACCGATAGAATGCCTCCTCCCTCCGTCTGCCTTCCGGTAAAAAACCGAACACCAGTTCCGGCAGTGACCGCCTCCGGCCACGCCTATCGCGGACGGGCGGGGGCATGGCGGACATGGCGAGAGCGAGGATAAGTGGCGAGCAACGTCGGGCCGGTGGGGGCTTATGAGGATAGGGCGAGTTGGGTCACGGTGCCACCATAGAAGGCCGAGAAACAGTACTTATAAGCGGAAGGTAGCGCGACGGTCATCGGAATTCAATGCATAATGAAGCAGGCATGGCTTAGCATGCCAGCTTGCCGTGGAAATCTAGAGAAACTGAAATTCTGACTGTGTCGTCCCGTCCCGTCCGTGCTGGGTCGCACGCCGGCCTTACGGTCAAACGAGTGCACTCGAATCATCTCCCTCCTTGTCAATAATGATTCCACAGATTTAAAAGGCCCGCAACAATTAAAGCGCATCTTTTTCGCATCAGTTAGCTGCCTTAATTACGGTCGGCTGCATGCGGGCACTCAAAATCGCTCGCAGCCAGTACGCGGAGCAGCATGCAACGAGTCGCAGCCGAGGGCATTAATTGATGAACTTTAGCTAGGAGATGAGGCATTTGCGAACGTTTTTGCTAGCAGTTTCTTTAGATTCGCATGGCATTTTCTTCAGAGCAGCTTGTCAGTTTCTTCAGAGGTAGGCATTTCTATTCAAAAAACTGCCACTTCGGATCTTGCGTCGCAACTAAAACAGCCAGGAGCGCATTAGTAGGCTAGCTAGTGATCGATCGGTAACTTGTAAACACTGAGCGAACAGATATAAGGAACTGTTAATGCATCTCAATGATTCACAGATCATATACAAATATGTAGCTCCAAAAGCAAAGATCAGCCACAACTAAAACCAACTAGTACGATTCCCATACATAAGATCAACATGTTAATGCATCTCAATGATTCACAGATCATATACAAATATGTAGCTCCAAAAGCAAAGATCTAGAAAAAACATATGTTCTTCCTACTAACATGGATGCTTCTCTTGGCCAACATTCAGTACAGACTGAATGACAAATTTGTTTGTGAAGTCTACAATTCCTCTTGCAAACGTAAGTGGTTTCACCAACAGCTGGAACCATGGGAATGAACCACACATGATGGAGGAACATCCAATGCAATATGATTTGGTCTTCTCTTGATCACACGGTGAGACTATTTTCGGAATACAAACTTTAACTTAGGCAAAATGATGCCCATTGTATAATCAGACCAAAGCAATGAAGCACCTAGTGTTGGCCAATAAATAGTACAGTACTACTTTTCTGCAGTCCATGAAGTGACTATCCAATCTTTCTGTGTCTATTTTCAAATGGCACTGCATGCAGTGACTATACTATTCTCTTGTGCAGTTCAACAAAAATTGCGGTCACTTTGTGTGTTTGCTAAATAGCAACGGGCAGACATCTCTGTCTGCACAAATATCAAGCAGCTAGTAAACATATACCCCACCTTGTATTTTCGGTTTAAACATGTCTCTTCCGCTTAGATCTGTCATGTTTTGCACTGGACAATTTGATACAGTCATGTTTTGCCCTGGATAATTTCATACTGAATTGATTTGCTTGTTCAGAGCAGAAATATAGCGCCTATTCTTCATCAGACCAAGGATATCCATGTTCGCAGTGATGGAAGAGGTGAAATCGATACAACCGAAATTGAGCATCCAGTCATTGAATCATGTCCTGCACCTCCAATGTAGGTCCACCCTGCCAATAAATTCACATGCAAACCACTAGTATTACTATCTAATGACAGTACAAAAAGAGTAGCAAGATAGTAGCAAACCATGTACCTTCTTAATGAACAACTCATAGTGCCACCAATTGGATATAAAGGTTTGGGAGAAAACATGCTCCTAATGTTGAACCAGTTGGACTTTTTGTGCAGTTCCACTAAACTCGAGCATCCCTGTTTGCATAGATATTGAAAGTGTGATTACTATAAAAGTGGCACTAGTTGAAGCATAGACTCACAAATATAAGCATTCCAATTTCTTAATGGGAAAAGGTGGCAAGACTGTTTCTAACCACCTTTTTAAAGGAATAAATAAGGCAACAGAGGCTGATGTCAGAAAGGCATATATAGTTCTTTCGGAAAGAATGATCGATTCCTGACCTTTCCTCTTCTTTTAAGCATATTTTGTGCAGTTCAACTAAAATAAAATGCCATCACCGCCTTGACAATTCAGTGACACTGTACAAAAGGAAATGACTTAACATTACATCATGATGTCAGGTATGTAGTCGACAGGCATTAGAGACAAACTTACAGACCTCCTCCGATAACATAATGAACATTAATTTTAAGAAAGGTGTGACTAGCTTTACCGGGATAATTTGAGTGAACTCTACACCCTCTATTCCTTAATATAAGAGGTTTTTGCGGTTCAGTTTAAAGTACCCAAACGTCTACTAGTATTTAGAAAAACAGGTAGTAGTTTTCTAGAGCACATACCTGGGAAAGCTTGCCACCCTTTATTTATGTCCATACGCTAATGCAACACCATTCGAAATTTCGAATACTACAAATATACACTAATCCAGTGGCTAGTGCAACAGTAGAGTAGTTATTTTATTACAGGGTACAGTACAATGGTTTTACTGAACAGATTTCAATAAAGTCTGGCACTGGAAGATTTCTATAAGAATTAACAATACAAAATGTAAAGGTAACACGTTTCAGAATTGGTATACTAGCTGTGCATGAGCATTAAACCAAATACAAAAGTCTGAAGGTAACTAGCATTATTAACTAATGCCAGTATAAAAGAATTGCAAACCATGTACCTCCAAGGTAAATATCATTTCGAACTCGGGGGGACCTTAAAAATTGCTATCCCAATCTTGAAAATCGATCAAACATAAAAACTTGATCAAACGAATCAAGAGAACAGCCGGAGGAGGAGGTGCCCAGTCTTAACCTTTCCTCTTGTCTTCATAATTTTTTGTGCAGTTTAACCAAAATAAAATGACATCAGCGCCTTGGCATTTTGGTGACACTATACAAAAAAATTAACTTATCTCATGAAAGTGAGGTATGTAATCTATAAGCATTAACAGTGCAAAAATCTGAAGGTAGTAACAAGTTTCATCGTTGGTATACTGGCTGTGCAACATCATTAGAATGCCTTAGTTGAAAAATCGTTAATACATCCACAATCAACAGCTAACCCTGAAATAATCCAATGACATTAAATGGCATTGCTTAAATTTATCGGTGGCATTAGACTGAGTGCGGCATTAGTTAAATGTGGCATCACTTTAGCAGTAGCATTGCTTGACTTGACTGCTGGCATTATACTAACAGCAAAAAAGTTAGACTAAGAGCATGCAAGGCCCATTCAGACAGTGGGCGCACCAGTACGATGTACCTCCACAGACGCATAGAGTGGTGAGGGAGGTACGGTTGCCCAGAGCAACAAATATCCAGGCAGCATATGTGGATTACATCCCATTTTTGTTATGTTTAGCCACCTTTTTCCTATGTGAGGATAACAAACCGATTGACCTGGTCATTCTTTATTGCGTTGTCATGCCTTTCTACCCTTCTTCAACCAAGAGACATGAGACTCGTTCCTTAGCTACTGATTTTCCCCTTCTCAACCTAGATGCGGGTTCGATGCCTACTCTCTTGGACAGTACAGTCTCCCTTCCTTTCCTTATTCAACCTAGACATGGATTAGTCTGCATGAAGTAGGGTTTCCTTTAATAGTGCAAATTAAGGTTTTCGTCTGCGTGACCAGCAGAGCAGAGGATAGCAAATTGGGAAGATGGTGGAGTGGAAAAAGATCCACATGCAGCGACATGGCAGATGGGGCAATAGAACAAGGGTATGGTTCGAAAAGAGGTAGCATACCTGAGGGTCGGCGGGAAGTGGCTTCGCTCGTGGTCATCGTCCTCCACACGCACTACGACAGCGAGCTTGGGGACAGAGGCCATCCCGCGCGGGCGCTAGGTCTGAGAGGACGGCCTTGTCGTCGGTACGTGACCTCGCTCGCCGACGACGAGTGCGTCAACACTGCACGTCCTTTTCTTCCCCGGCGGATCTGTGACCACCGGTGAGGAGGGAGAGAGAGGCCGTCTTTTTTAGATCTGGAGAGAAGGTGATAGTGTGAGAAGCAAGTGGGCAGCCCTTAGCAAGAAAGCTCTAAAGCTCCAGCCTATTTTTTTTATACTACTAGTACTAGAGGTGGAGTAGTGGTAGAGTAGTTTATATTTTCCCTGCAAACGGTACCAGTTAGTCGTGCTTCAAAACTGAACGGCACGCCATTAAAAAAATAAAGTCGCGAAATAATGCGGCACCTAGGGCCAACGCGGCCAGATCGCATTTTGCACGAGAAATTACACACGATGTTTCGTTGACATGTGGTCCCGTTCCAACATGTCAGTGAGACGACGGCGAGTCCTTTTGTACAATTTCCGAAAGGAAGTGTAGGCCGGGGCGCCTCTTCGTGTACCATGGCAAACTGGCAACCGTCCACCGACTCTTCGCCTTTCCCTCTTGATTTGGAACTGCTGTCGCACGCTCTTCCTCCCTCCTCCATTTGCCTTCACCCTTCCTTCTGCCATTGTTTGATCGTCTTCTCCATGGAGGGAACAAGCCGGAAACGACCCCGTTATTCTTGCCCCGATCTGAAAGATGACGTGGTGGGGGAACTCATTGATTGGTGCGACATCATCACCTCGGCTAGCATGGCAGGTTCGTTCAAGCCCATTCTCGACTCAACTAATAACATCATTACAAGGAACCCAAGGGTCCAGGAGCGGTTTGATCTCCCTTATCTTCTTCGCTATAAGCCTTTTCGCATGGGCGCGGACGACGGAGGCCTCGTCTTGTGCAAGTTTATGCCGCTTGATAATGATACGTGTGATGTCAAGATGCCATCGCTTAAGGGTAAGTCCTAGGCTGGCACAAATGGAGATTGGGTTGTTTATATTGGGTACAATTGCGAGTGGGAACTTGTGAATGTGTACACTCGTCAGCGGATTCCACTTCCAAAAATCTCCGAGTGCCCTGAGGTTGAGCACACAGATGATCTACGTACATTCAAATACGATCATGGTGACTGTCGTCTACTAAAGATAGCAATTTGTCGAGTTCCCAACCGCTCTTGGAATTACAAGAACTATCAAGTTGTTGCTATCTTCGACAAGCTTGTTGCCGTCCTTCATGGTTCGACTGGATGGATATTGCTCAAAAATCAGTTTCTATACACGGATGTGTATTGTGATGCAATTGAATACGAGGATCTTGTGTTTGCTGCCACCACTCGTGGCACTGTTTTTGCATGGGATCCTCCTAGTTTCGGTATGTTTGTCTTCCACCGTAATTATAATTGTTTCATCCACATGCATGCGGGTTAGCAAGTTTCCCTTTACTAATTAACCTTCTTCTTGTGTTTCCAAGGTCCTGTGAACATTCCACCACCTATACTTGAAAAATTTTATAAGCAAGGGGAAGATGACGATGGTGATGATCACGAGCATGAGGAGCAGAACTTATATACTCAGTGGCGCCTGGCAACTAATTCCGATGGATCACCTCTTCTTGTCTGTATACAGTGCACTCAGACTGTTACTACTGAGGAAGCAGGTGTTGTCTCCCATGGTCGCCCTCTCCTGACCTATTCCAACACCCGTTGCATGGTATTCAGGACGGATACTAGTGTGCTAGCGCAAACACCTTCTCCCTGGTTCAGTATTGATAGTCTTGGAACAAACTCGCTCTTCCTTGGACCAAACTATCCAATGATGGTGAAAGGCGATCCAGCTGCTGTTGACACAACGTTACTACCATTTATGAGAAGCAATTGTATCTATAACTCGGACATTTCGGTGGTTCCCTACCCTGGTCCTGATATATGCCGCTTCAGCCTGGATGATCAGTCCTGCGTTGCTCTCGATATTGACAATAGCTGGCCCTTCCCAAAGCACCTATGGTTCAAAGCAAGCGTTTCCAACGCCGAGGATTGGTTGAGTTGAAGTTCATTTCATTGCTTGTTATTTGTTGTGTGATGAAAACTTTAGTATTTTCTAGAATGTTTTGTTGGAAATAATCTACATTCCAACATGTATCCTCGTTGTCGTTGTGTGTTGATGACTTGTTATATTTAATGAATGGTACATTTCAGTTGCGAATGCATGTCATAGACTCAATTTATGAATGGTTTTTGAGTCACTTCTTGGAGTGTGAGTACCGTAGTAGTATACCCAGCATCCGGTTAGTATATGAAGTTGCCACATCACATAGAGCCAACCTAATATTGGAGTATGCTAGCCCTCCACCGGCGCGCCGCTTCAAATGGCGGAGGAAGTGAGAGGTCGCGTCACCTTGTGTCCAGATCTGAGATGCCATGTGTACCAGATGAATGACTCGAAGTTCGACCACCGTGATGTTAGGTGCGAGCCCAGGAACACTGTTGGAGAGACCCCCTCATAATTTTTCTACATTGGTCGTTTGATTCATAGGATAGAATGCTATAGGATTTTTTTCCTATGTAATCATCTTTTAATTGGCAATCTAGCATCCACTCCAACTTTTGTTTCACTTCCTTTGTTCCTACGAAGAGAGTACTTGCTCTAAATGATGTGTCGTTGCAAGAGCCGCCTATATTTATTAACCATGCTCTAAAAAGGTGGACCAGCTTTGGCTATAGTAGTACTGTACTAGGTTAGTAGGTGACCTTGCACTTGGCTCTTCTCCTCTTCCGGAAGTCGAACAATAATGATGGTACTACAGTAGTACTTCTGGCAATGTGACACCAAATGAACTGCTGCACGTCCACCGCTTGTAAGCAAAAGTTTCTCCTCGTGCTGCCAGCCACCGCGCACGCGTTGGCGAGAGAGAAGGCGTAGTAAGCAAGCTTCTCGTCGTTCTGCGAGTTGATGGGACACATCAAAGTTATTTATTAGTACTCTTGGAGTAAACTCGCTCTTGGACTAAACTCGCTCTTCCTTGGACAAAACTATCCAATGATGGTGAAAGCCGATCCAGCTGCTGTTGACACAACGTTACTACCATTTATGAGAAGCAACTGTATCTATACGTCGGACATTTCGGTGGTTACCTACCCTGGTCGTGATATAGTAGGCCGCTTCAGCCTAGATGATCAGTCCTGCGTTGGCCTCGAGATTTACAATAGCTGGCCCTTCCCAGAGAATCACTTGTGGTTCAAAGCAAGTGTTTCCAACGCCGAGGATTGGTTGAGTTGAAGTTCATTTCATTGCTTGTTATTTGTTGTGTGATGAAAACTTTAGTATTTATAATCTATCCTCGTTGTTGTTGTGGGTTGATGACCTGTTCTATGTAATAAAATGATATGCCTGTGATAAACTTACTAAATTTATGAATGGCTATCGAGTCGCTTCTCTGAGTGGGTGCTGCGATGAGGCAAAAAAATATTTTCTGAATACATAATTGTACGTGCATTGCAACAGGTTATCGGATGAGGCCAATCAACAATAATACACTATTTGTACTAGCTTCACATGCTGCACTATCTCTACGTCTACGTACGTAATACAACAATTTTTAAACTTGAGACCAGCCACCCATCCTCACAAAGAACACTTTTTAACCTAGCACAGACTCCAGGAAATTTGGCCACAGTGTGAGGTGGGCCATATGTTAATGTGTTCGCTGTACGTAACCAGCACCTCGAATCCTCGATACTACTACTATAAGTAGTACTAGGAGTAGTAGGGTGGCATGGGCCAGAACAAGCAATCACGTCCAGGAGTACGGCACACACCACCAGCACGACTTCCATCTAACACCATATTTCTTGGAGTCCGTGCTACAGCAATCTCTTCAACCTAGTCATTTCTCTAACTCAGCCATCGCGCGGCGGGCGAGGTGGAGGTTTGCCGATAGTCGGTTTCCTCAACTGCGGTCCCACTTGTAAGGCCAACTCCAACCCACGACCCCAAACGGACCTCTGTTTTGCCTTCTGTCCGTTTGGGTAGGGCAATGGGGTCGTGTCCGGGCCATTTCTCGGATGCGGTGGTCGTGCCTCGAACGCGCGACCGCATCCCGGCCGCGTACATTTTTCTTTGCAAACACATATCTTTTTTTCATCATTGATTTTTTGGTACATGGAAATACATCACCAAAATTTTGAATAGAAAAGCAAGACCAAAGAAAACAAGAACCACAAGAATACATTTTAGAATATATCCAACTTCCATAACTGCTCCTGTAAGTTGGATTAGTGCCTTCTCGATGCATTCATTGTTGATCTGCGGAGGCTCGATCTTGCGTGCTTCTTTCTTCTTCGAGTGTAAAGAAGTAGACGTGTCTAGCCTCTATTCTATCAACAAGTGCACTAGTCTCATCTCTAGCCTCTATGCTAGCTAAAAGTGCTAGAACATCTACTAAATTGTGCTCTATCAATATATCACTATACTCTTCTTCCCAATACCAAAACTTGCATCCATTCTACACAATAAAATTTTAAGTTACCACAACTAGTCTAATCCGAGAGCACAACCAAAGATTTGGTCGAGTTCTTACTCCTTTTGCCGACACGTGGGACATCCAGCATCCAGGTCGTGTCATGCAAGAAAATAGAGTGGTAGGTGAAGCCACGTGATGTGCATCTTGGGTTAAACTGTAAATAGAATCTTACTACTCTTGAGTAACTCCAAAAGCGGCCACCGAAGATCTTTATTGGATTTGTTTTTCATCACCAGCATGTCGAGGTGAAAGATGTGCAGGTTCAGTGGGTCCTCTTGCGTTTTCACTGACATGTGGGACCGCATATGAGCAAACAGACGATGGGCTCCGCGCGTCTGCTGGCTGGCTGAGAAGAGAGATAGAGGAGGGCCGAGCACGGACTCCGGGAAATTTGTTCTACGTACTCGATATAGTGGAGTAACCAGCACCTCGATATAGTGGGGTGGCATGGGCCATAACTAGCATTCATGTCTAGCAGTACGGCACACGCCACCCACACGAGTCCCATCCGACACCAATTTTCTTGGAGACCGTGCTAGCTACAGCCATCTCTTCTCCATCCTGTTTTCTCAGCCATCGCGCGGTGGGCGGGGTGGGGGTTTTCCGATAGTCGGTTTGCTCAACTGTGGTCCCACTTGTAAGTGAAAATGCAACACAACACGCATTCCCCCTTGAGCGGCGCGCCGGACAAACCGTGTGGGGGTGCGACGCGAACACGGCAGGCTTTTCCTTTTGAACTTGTAACTTGTAAACTTTGGTTCTGCTCCATGGGGCGACCGATAGTACAAATAACGATTTTCCCTAGAGTAATGAGAAGTTTGGTTCTGGCACGGTTCATTCATGGAGTACGTAGGAAAATTATGAAGTTGATGTGAAAGGTAAGATAATTACTAGTAGTACCATATACTACTACATGGATTTGACGGAAAGATAAAGATATATACGGATCCATCAACGACATCCTCACGCCCTAGTGAACCAGGTCACCAACCGATGTGTGAGGAGCAGCGGCGTTGGCGGCAAGCTCAACGTGCTTCTAAACAATGCCGTCCAAGGTTGCCCTGCGGTCCAAGAAGGCCAGTGTCCTATCGTCCTCCTCTTGCATGTAGTAGTCCTTGTGGACAATTTGCAAGTAGACGTGGGTGATTATGTCGATGGTGTCTTGCTGCGCCAGGCGCTGCGCGGCGAGCGCGACCTCGAGGTGGACATTCTCCGGCGCGACGGCGGGCAGTCGCAGGGCCAATAGTGCGTCGAAGAGGTTGTCACCATAGAGGTTGTTGAGGGTGGCAGGCATCACAGAGCCTGGGCGCGTGGGCTGGAGGCGTACGTCAAGGTCGTCCACGAGCTTCTTGACGACGGTGAACTTGTCGAGGAAGCCGACGAGGACCTCGTCGAACAAGGAGACAAAGCTGTCGTCCAAGCGGCCCCTCGCCCTGGCGGCCTCAAGCACTACCTGGAGACATTCCTCGGTGCCAGGATGTAGGCCGGCGTCATGGACCATCTGGCACAGCTGGCTGATGCTCGCGCTCATCGCCTCCATGGGTCTAGCTTCTAGTCAACTGATCTTGCGATTGGAGTGATCACTCTTGCCCTTAGGTGTGTAGGTGCGTAGGATTTCGTAGATTGGACTGGCGGGAGCCTTTGTATGAGAAGTGCAGACTGTGTTGAATTCACGTGCGTGTTGGCCATCTACTCCTCGCCCCTCTACTGCACGTGCCTTTGGCTGTATGCCAGGTTGGCCAGCCACCCGTTGGACCCACGTGTCATACACCCAAAGGCAGGTGCAGTAAGTCAATGAAGCTGCGTCCCCCTCCATGCCCGTGCATGCTTTCAATGACTTGAGACTACCAAACATCACATGCAGTGGTTAGTTCATTGCATGTAATCCTATTAAGTAGCAAAAATACATTAAGTTACCTCGCCGATAGGAATAAAACAATACACCATGTATTTATTTACAAAGGGAGTATAGCCAGCATCCGGTTAGTATATGAAGTTGCCACATCACATAGAGCCAACCTAATATTGTATGCTAGCCCTCCACCGGCGCGCCGCTTCAAATGGCGGAGGAAGTGAGAGGTCGCGTCACCTTGTGTCCAGATCTGAGATGCCACGTGCACCAGATGAATGACTCCAAGTTCGACCACCGTGATGCTAGGTGCGAGCCAAGGAACACTGTTGGAGAGACCCCCCTCATAATTTTCCTACATTGTCGACGACGAGGTGCCTATGGTGACTTCGTAAATTTCAAGATGATAGTGCCATGCGTGTGTGCGTTCATATGGGTGAGTGTATGCGCATGTATATGAGCGCTTGCGTCTGTACTGTGTAAAAAACGTAAATGCGTGTCAAAAAGAGACTAGTCAGTATACTCAATATTGTGCACCTCGGAGAGGAAAACGATAGAACTAGTATGTATTTATTTACGGTGCAGATTCACTCATTTTGCTCCATATGTACTCCGTCTCGGTGTAGTCTAGTCACTTGTTGAAATCTCTAGAAGGGCAAATACTCCTTTCTGGTTTACAGGGCTATACTAGCAAGTAGTTGTACGTACTAGTACAATAGTGGGCTCACATAGCAATTTTGTCTCATGCAAGAGCCTGGCTATATGTGTGCTCCAATGTTCGCAACTGCAACGTTCGGTTTGCGCTTGGCTCTTCGCCTCTTCGAGAAGACGAACAATGATGTTACTACTGCTGCTTCTACAGTGTCGAATCCACTGCTGCATGTCCGTCCACCGCGAGCGGGACGAATGGCTTGTTGTAGAAGTACTACTAAGCAAAATCCTGTCCTCGTTTGCGAGCAACCGCGCGCATGGGTGAGGGAGAAGGCGTGTAGTAAAATCAAGCTTCTCCTCGTTGTACGAGTTGACGTGACACATCATAGCACTGGCCCCACATGCTTGCCTCTAAACATGGCTGAAAGACCCGCAGTGTACAATATATTTGCTGCAACCTCTAACATTTACCCACCACAAATTAAAATATATGTGGCCGTATGCATCGTTCTGATGCAGAGGCCGGGGAGTCCCCCCTTTTCGAAAAAAAACAAATTAAAATATATATTCCTGTCTTGACCAGATGAGCGTGCAAACTACAATCACCAGGGTGTCAGGTAGGGCCAGAAGACTATTTTAATATATTTTTTAAACTTTGAGACGGCCACATAGCATGGAGCCAACCCCAACGATTTTATGCTTACAAGCACGGTACACGCTATCCTAGACTACTCTACACATGAAACTGCCACACGAGCGTCCGGGCTGCGCTTGGCTCTTCGCCTCTTCGGGAAGTCGAACAATGATGGAGTACTACTGCACTGGAGGAGTACTACAGTACGCTTGTGGCCATCCGACACCGATTGAACTGCTGCATGTCCACCGCGTGCAGGAGGGAGAGCGCGTAGCGAAAGTTTCTCCTAGTCTTGCCAGCCACCACGCTCATGGGCGAGGGAGGGACGCTCCTGCCTTTGCGTCTATGACAAGTGGGCCCGACAGGTGTGTGGCCAACCTGTCATACAGCCAAAGGCAGGTGCAGTTAAGTCCGCGAGGGAGAGGATAATCAAACTTCTCATTGATGTACGAGTTGACGCGACACATCAAAGCACTGCACTCGATATATTTCAATAATTTGCGTTTACCGATGCATTAATTACAACGCATGCATGCATGCCGTGACTCTCCTTTTGATACTTGCATGTGTTGTTTTAATGCACCTTCAAGTAGTATAAAATATGTGACGGTAAAGCTTTGTAATACCCCGGCCCAAGTCGAGAGATGGTTGTGCACGAGGAGGGCGAGATCATGCAGACCGAACAGGACCCGACGATGGAGCTCTCTAAGGTCTCGATGGACCTCACTGTGCTCCACTGCCCCTTGCGCCTCCGCCCCTTGAATTGTGGTTTCTCAACGAGTTGTGCTGAACTTCTTGTGAATTGTGGTGGTTTTTAGTAATGAAAATCGGAAGGGGCAACTTTGATCAAAAAATTCGTCCTTATATATTCATCAGTCTTGCTATAAGTCGCAGTAGATGCTATATAGGTCCGTCGGATCTTACATCAAGATCCGTGCTTTCAGATTTTCTTTTTTCTCTCTTAAATCTCAGTCGAGTGAGACATAACCACGCCATTAAACAGAGGCTCGGGCGCCATTAATGGAGACCTTGGGAGAGAGGTGGACGGCAGATGGAGGTCAAACGGCTCTCCTCCCAATAAGCACGCGCAGAGGTCTGATCGCACGCCTCTCGTACTCAAATAGCTACCCTGCACGGCGCCTCCTAGCTAATAAAAAATGGGGACGCGTGGCGGCACGTAAATGGTACTAGTAAGTAGAACGCCCATGGTTTCAATAATACTTGTGTTTCCGATTGTAACATGACAGCACTTGTTCCAAAATGACTTTGTTGATTGTTAATGTGTGCGCCTTCGCAAATCGGACTGCAAATTTACCACAGCATGTTGGTGCCATGTCATGGCACCAAGCCAAGTTTCATTATTTTCATGCGTGTTTTGGATTTACAAGGATTAAAAAACTAAGTTTCTCAATGTTTCCAACCCAGCCACGACGCCCAAAATTTTGAATTTCATTCACATTTCTTGCATGGAACCTAGAAATTTACCCGAGGACACACATGTGATTTTTCAACCAACTTTGGTGCACTGGAACATGTGCTTGTATTTCAAATTTGAATTATGCACACAAAGGTGACACGTTCCCTCCCAGAACCACGAGCCTTCTTGAGAGAAGCTCTGATTTGCAAGAAGCTTATACCAAAATTTGTTCCTATTCGGCCAATTTTTTTACCACGGCATGGTACTACCATGACATGACACCATGCCAAGTTTCATGATTTTAAAACCAAGTTTCTCAATGTTCTCAACCGAGCCACGATGCCCAGATGTTTGAATTTTATTCTCATTTTTTGCATGGGACCTACTCCCTCCTTCCATCTATATAGGGCCTAATGTGTTTTTCAAGACAGCCTTTGACTATTGACAAGATTAATAGCACATGAGATGTATACTATGAAAATTATATTATTGGAAGCTCCTTTGACATACAAATTTGAAGGTATGCTTTGTGTAAGTCGCATGTCATATATTATTGCTCTAACGTTTGGTCAAAGTTAGCCTCGAAAAACGCATTAGGACCTATATAGATGGAAGGAGGGAGTAGAAATTCACCCGAGGACACAAATGTGATTTTTCAACCAACTTTGGTGCACGGGAGCATGTGCTTGTAGTTCAAATTTGAATTATGCACATTAAATGACCAAAAACTCAATTAATGTGCAAATAAGGCCAAACGAAGCCGGAATAATTCCAAAATTTAACAGGGCACTCATGTAGTTCTATGTTGCCTTTGTAAATAAACTCAAGGGGGACAACGTATATCGTTTCGCACTCAAAGGTGGCACGTTCCCTCTCAGAACCACGAGCCTTCTTGAGAGAAGCTTCGGTTTGCAAGAAGCTTATACCAAAATCTGTTCCTATTCGGCCAATTTTTTTACCACAACATGGTAGTACCATGACATGACATCCATGCCAAGTTTCATGATTTTCAGACGTGTTTTGGATTGACAAGAATTTTAAAACCAAGTTTCTCAATGTTCTCGGCCGAGCCACGATGCCCAGATGTTTTAATTTTATTCTCATTTCTTGCATGGGACCTAGAAATTCACCCGAGGACACAAATGTGATTTTTCAACCAACTTTGGTGCACGAGAGCATGTGCTTGTAGTTTAAATTTGACTTATGCACATTAAATGACCAGAAACTCAATTAATGTATAAAAAACGACAAACGAACCCGGAATAATTCCAAAATTTAACAGGGCACTAATGTAGTTCTATGTTGCCTTTGTTAAGAAACTCAAGGGGGGCAGCGTATATCGTTTCACACTCAAAGGTGGCACGTTCCCTCTTAGAACCACGAGCTTCCAAATCGGCCCAATTTTTTACCACAACATGTTAGTGCCATGACATGACACCATGCCAAGTTTCATGATTTCCAGGCGAGTTTTGGATTTACATGAATTTAAAATCAAAGTTTCTCGATGTTCTCGACCGAGTCATGACGCCCAGATGTTTGAATTTCATTCTCATTTCTTCCATGGGACCTAGAAATTCAACCAAGGACACACATGTGATTTTTCAACCCACTTTGGTGCACCGGAGCATGTGCATGCAATTCATATTTAGATTATGCACATTAAAAGTCCGGAAACTCAATTAATATTTTAGTCATTTTTTGTGTTCTAAAATGCCTGCCGGCTCGCGGAAGGACGTGTTGCCGGCACACGCGCGGATTCAATGAAGGCAGGCGCGGCAGTCTTAAGCTGGTTGCATGCGGCGAGGAGGCGTGCTCAGCTGGGCCTGCAGCGAGTGTGGCCCTCTTGGCCGGCGCGCCGGTTCAATGCCTGCGCTATGAGAGGTCGCGTCCGTGTCAGAGCAATCACTCCCTCCAGTCCTTTTTTGTTTGGGTATAACAAAATCTCGTTTTCCATTCACATTTGACAAGTAAAATTCGTGGACAAACTTTGACCCAAAGTACGATGGGGACTAGCAAACCAGAATGGAGGTAGTAGTTTTTTTTTTAATCAAAGAAGGGTTTCCCCTTCCGATTTTCATTACTGAAAACCAGCATCTAAATCTAAACCATAGTGTTTGCCCTAGAACTACCAGGTTCAACATCTCGCAACATAAACCCATACAACCTCCATCACAAAAAAACCATACAACCATACGCCAAGGAGGTACGTAGTACTATGAATTCCATTTTCGCTCCATACCAATCGTTCTAAAAACTACTTACTACTTATAACGCGCTATTGAAAATCGGAACTCTTAACCCCACTAAAAAATGATATTTTAAACGTGGCTACTCGATCTGTGGCAACTGGCGAGCCACCGCGCTCCAAGTCGTTCACCTGTGGTCCCGAGTCCCGACCATCAAATCCTACGGATCAAATTATCACGCGAGCTGACTATTCCTACAAAGGTGCTCCACCACGTACCCGGTACCCGCGAATGCAGCAATCGTGCACCTAGGGTTTTAGGGTTTATTTGTGAACATCGCCTTTACGTAACACTCATGTGTGCGAGACAGCGAGAGGCCGACTGCGTGCGTGCGCCTCCTCTCTTCGTATATGTACTCCACCGTTTGTCGGGTGTCCAAAAAATTATAATAACTACTAGCAATGTGCCAATGCGTTGCCACACGATCAAAGTAGATTAATACATATTCACCGATTTGATCAAAAAAAGTCTAGTTTTGAAATACGTATATCACTAAAAATATGTTATGTTTCACTCAAAATATATTCCTTTGGCGGTTTTGATGAGATAAGGGAGGAATGTTGTTGGTTTCAAGATTCGAGAAGTGGTATATGTCTAATTTCTACTCTTACTAGCAAGATGCCCGTGCGTTGCACGGAACATCAAGATCTTGTGGGAGAAAAGGATGAACGGGGGAAGGCCTTATCTGCAAATGTGGTGAAGAGTGCGGGTAAATTGCCATATTTTCCTTCCTATCCGTCAGATATAAATCGGACGACCTACATTGCAGGATGGCAGGCCCACCATCATCACCAACTCTATTTTTTATCCCTACTCTTATAAAAAGCATTGTCGGTGATGATCGTGTGCCTGCCATCCTGCAATATAGGTCGTCCGATCTATATCTGACGGATAGGAAGGAAACTATGGCAATTTTGCAAAAAGATACCCACACCCCTCTCCACATTTGCAAATAAGGCCTTCCCCCGTTCATCCTTTCCCCCCACAAGATAAACTACTCATACAAATGCATCTTGATGTTCCGTGCAACGCATGGGCATCGTGCTAGTTGTTGCAAAAAGCCCATGTGTGTGTGAGAGAGAGGGAGAGTGGAGGAGGACGGAGTGCATGTGTGACAAAGACACAAGGAGTGTGTGTGCGATAGGTATCAGCTTAAAATGAGGCGATAGTGTGTGTGTGCACGTTCAAGAGGGCGTGTCTCAAGAAGGGAAGAAAAATCTACATAGATACAAGGAGCGGGAGAGAGACATGTATGCGATGGTGGAAGCACGAGTGTGCGGGTGTATAAACCTATCTAGAGGCTAGCTAGTCGATAAATGTTTGTGAGAGAAATACGAGTCGGGGTGCGAAAGCGATAGTTTTGTGTGTGTGAGAGAGAGACGGTAGTCGGGAATGGGAGTGGAAGCAGGAGTTGTGTGTGTGTGTCTATGAGAGAGAGAGGATACAGTAGTCAGGGTTGTCTGATCGGTAAACAAATGAATAATGTCAGTCTAGGATGGAGACGAAAAGGAGACCGCAACAAATGTTGTGTCTACAGGAGAGAGAGAAAGAGAGTAATTTTAGTGGTATGAGTCATATGTAGAGACATATAGGGTGTGTGAGAGAATCCCATAGAGAGAAAGACAAAGTGAAAGACGAGTGGAGCCTGTGTGTGTGGCGGTGAAAAAGAAAGCTTAGGTACCGAGTGATACCAGAGAACATTAGAGACGTGAGAGATAATGAAAACCGTGTAATGTATAATGATAGGGAGAGTGTGACACTTCTCAAGGGAGACGTCGAGAGACCATGTTTGCGAGGATAGGAGAAACATGAAGTGAGCGTGCGGGTGACCTGGAGAAAAGAGAGTGATAGCTACCTGAAGGAGCATGCATGCGAGAGAGATGGGCGTGAAAGGAGTGAACAAAAAAGGGATTCAAATATTTGAATTCGAGATGATGATACATGTAATCCATACTCGAACCAAAATTGATCTATCAAACATGCATATGAATTCACGCACATCTATGTTATTTAATATGTAGATATTACTGATCCATACATTTTAGTAGAACATAATTTGGTTAAAAAAATTCGAATTCAACCTTAAGATTTCGAGATCGTTGTATTTGTAAATCATATTATACATATAAAGGAGCAGAATTCTTTGTTGTGCTTTTGAAAGTATATATAAAAAAATGATGTATATAGAATGTAATTCCAATTGAAAATGGATTCCGCCCGAAAAAAATAGAATACAAACGGGATTCGAATTGAGTTGGCACGGTAAACGTGCACCGTGCAAAATTTGAACGAAGCAGGGAAAGTCGCAGTAACCGCCCGAAACCAAAATCTGTGAGATGGAAATCACTACTGCCTATCCCTGCCACGCAAAGCCTATCTGCTGGATTTCTATAGGTTTTGATAGGGTTAGGTTTGTAATTTCACCCAAACATGACGTAACCGCCTCTCACCCGGACTCATACACGGTGGGCGCCAAAACACAGTGTGTCCTCGGCCGAAATCGACTCCCTCCCTGATTCATATTCATACACGGTGGGCGCCAAAAACAAACTCTCGTCGGCAAATATTCGGTGTATGCGAGATTACCGTCCTATCCCCAACCGACTAATGTTGTTCTGATGTAGTAGAAATTTGAAAGAGGGGCTAAGTTTGTAAATTTCCTCGCATTTGAGACAAGCGCGCCCTGAATACATGGTTCCCCCTTCCTCTCTACCTCCGTTTTCCCCATTCGTACTCCGTGGGCGCCAAAACACCCTCTCCACCCCACCCTCCTCCGTCCGCCGCCGTCCGCCACCCCATCCACCGCCGTCCTCCTCCACCATGCCGGAGCTGATACCCCGACGCCGCCGTCCATTACAAGAGATCGACCTCTCTCATCCACGGCTTCGGACCGGGATCCTTGCATCCCGTCCTCTCGCTTCATCCCCGCCGTCGTCCACCTTGCCGGTGCTGCTCCTACGACCGTCTCGTCCACCGCGCCTCGCCGCCACCGTCTACCCTCCTAGATCTGCTTCCACGCCGCCAACAGCCATCGCTACCGCAGCACCGTCAAATTCTCAGCAGATGCGTACACGGCGCCGCACCAGAGGCGGTACTCTTTCGTATCTGCTCAACTTATTTATCGCAGCAAGAAAATAGATCGCCACTGCTTTACTCTGATTTCTTGTCTTGGTTGCGAAGTTGCCTTTGTCCGGTTTGCACCTTCAGATCCGCCATGGCACGCTCAACACTATACTCCCAATGCTTATTGTTTTCCCCTTTTATATTCCACACTAGTTAAATCACAGTAGACTAAATTTCAAAATTGGGTCAGTCAATTTTTCAGAGCTCGCCGGAGTTCGCCGGTGCGATCGAAGGGGCTCAGGTAGTTGTGGGGCCTCACCGAACGAAGAAAACTCGACGCAGGTGGGGGTTGGGGTGGGGTGGGGGTGGCGGAGGAACACAGGCGGTGGGGGCCGGTGGTCCGGCTGGCAGCCCGTGCGGTGTTCTGTATGGGAAGAATCAGAGACGGGGAAGAAGAAGGGTTAGGAGACGTAGGATCTTCATCCAACCGCCTGAAATGCTCGAGAGACAGCTGGGAGTTGCATTCTTAATGCGCTCTGGTTCATCATGTGTGGGCACTACGCAACCAACATTTTATTATCCAAAATCTGCTTTCTCTTCTTTACCATGTTCCTCTTCTGTTCGTCTTTAATATGTACTCTCTCCGTTCCTAAATACAAGTCTTTTTATAGATTCCACCATGGACTACATATGGAGCAAAATGAGTGAATCTACACTCTAAAATGTATCTGGATACATCTGTATGTGATCCATAGTGGAAATCTCTACCAAGACTTATATTTTGGAACGGAGGGAGTATGATAGTAGTACAGTATGTTCCTTGTACTGAAGATGAGTAGGGACATTTGCAGTGTAGAGGTCTATACGGTCGGTTGTGATGGACACTTTGAGCCTCTTTGATTCGTAGGATCTTGTAAAACATAGGAATAGGATTTGTAGTGGCCTGCCCACTTGAATCCTATAAGAATAGCAAGGAAATGCGGGGAGCTGTGTCGCCTTTGAGAGTTACATTGATATTAACAGTACTGCACCTTCACTTGAAGAGAGCTGGTATCCGAAGCCTTTCTAGCCGTACCGGCAATACTAGCACATATATTCCAGCAAGTTCCACTTTGCTGATTTTACTCTGATGCTTAAGGTTTTCCCGTTATATCTACACTATGATCTGTGTAGCTGCTTTGTGTCGCACTAGCAGCAGTCCACTCTTGAAGCTAAACACTGCAATGACTTACAAAATTGGCACCAAGGCATTGAGTGCCATTCTGGATGCAATGAAACTCATACGCTCCCCACCTGTTGATTCTTGTTCAGAATATGATCCTAATGACTATTCTAACCTCGAGGAGTCAAAGGCAGATGGTCTGTCCTGTTCACCCATCAAGGTGCCTATTCTAATTTGGCAATGTTTTATTGATTGCGAGTATCTTGCATATGTTGTCTTGCATTTCTTCTACTTTGTTGCACCGCCATCTGCTTAGTTTACTCATCATATATGTCGAGATGCCATGCCCATCCATTATCAATACATATTCCATCTGTCATCATACCATGTTTTTCCACTCAAATGCTGTTCTTGTGCATCAGATATCAAAAAGGAAGAGGGTGATTGCCGAACCTGAAGGAGCACCAGCAAAGTCCTTGAAAAACGTGGTGGTTCCGAAGAAATCAGACAGCACCCCACTTATATTGGCTGTACAACCAGTGACACAAAACGTAGGACCGACTCCAGCAGACTGTACCCATACTTCACTGGCCACACCACTAGCCCCACCACACAGGACCTGCACTCCAGCAAAAGGTATACCGATTTCATTTGCCATAGCACCAGCTGTACCACAGAAAAATCCCACTCCAGCAAAAAGTACAACAAGTCCACCGGCCGAAGACCTATCCCAACTGCAGAGACGGCCAATTCCTGCAGATTGGAACCCCATTCCATTTATTCTCAGTTTAAAAGACAATGCTTTCAATGTTGTTAGGGACTACGTGCATATATTCCCATCATGGGAAGATTATTGTGAAGACAAACACCATTTTCACATCTTCCTGTCCAACTTACGTGTAAGTGCTATTATTCATGGTTATTATTTTCCTGTTTTCTGCTGATTGAAGACATCAATGATTTACATTACATTGTTGTAACTTGGCGAGGGTCAATCTGGATAGTCATGACGAGCAAAGCTTGCTTGTGCTTTTCAAGGAAGCATTGCAGCAGTATCGGTGTTACCTGAGGAAATCACACTTTGATGGCAAGTCTATAAACGAATTTCTGGTGAAGTCTCCTGTGCTAAATTTAGAAGACATTGAATGGAAAAACCTTGTTATGCACTGGTCTCGTTCCCAGGATGAGGTACTGTCTATGAAATCACATGACAATTTGAACTTCTACTTTTCCGCATGTGCCTTACGGATCTTTTTGCAGGAAATCTGCTCGAAGAAGAATTCCGGTTTGACAAGAATGGCAGGATATTGCAAATATGCTGCCCGCTGCTTTGCTCTTGTTAGTACCTGTTGTCCTGTATCACTGTACTTGCATACATACCTGGTTCATTATGTGACAGCAGTATGCATGATAGCTTGCTTATCAATTGTTCGCTCCAAATTATCTGATATGTATGAATGGTTACATTAGTGTAGAATATATCCAATGCCAATGTTTTTTTAGCTCTGCATTGTTCTTGTAAGTACATGCTGTCCTTTATCAGTGTACTTATAATGACAGGTAGTTGTTCATGTACCATCACTCTGCAGCTTATTTTCCTTTGCCCTCCATTTTCTACACATCAGATCTATATTTACTCTTACCATAAGGTTGGTACTGAAGAAGTTTAGCTATGCATTGCTCTTGGCTGTACCTTTTGCCTGTATCGCTGCACTTACATTTATAGCTACTTGGTTATGTAGCATCACTCTTCATCTTATCTTAAATATTCTCCATTTTTTCGTATATTATCACATCTATATTTACTCTTAACAAAATGTAGAATAAAGGCAATGCTTTTGAAGAAGATTCTGTGGTAAACTTCTTGAATTGCCCCCCCCCCCATCAGCATGGACAAGGCCTTTATAGAGCCTGTCTTAACCAATAATGTAAGTTTGTCCATCTCAAGCCTTCAAACTTTGTTGTATATATTTGGTTAGGCATGACTGCAACATCTGTTTATTTTTGGTGTTTGCATCAAATTGCTTGTTTAAAGTTTATTATGTAGTTCATAAACAAAAGTTTGTCCTTTCTCAATTTAAGTTTTCAGTTGTACAACCAAGTTCCTTCTTCATACCATGTAAATTAAACTATACAGAGCAAGTGATCTTCTTTTGCACTGCATGTATGCTTCTGTTCTTCATCCGTAATCCAGTGGTGTGGTGAACCTACCCACTATAGCACAATGTCATATTCTGCAATGTCTTAACTATGAACAATGTCATATCATTCTACTATTATTTAAACCGTCTCTTTATTTGCCAATCTGAAATGGTATAAATTGACAGCACACTAACCATTGATACTTATGAGTTCTTGATCTGTAATCCAGTGGTGTCGTGAAGCTGCCAACTCCTTCACAATGTCATTTCCTGCCATGTCTTGACATGAAAAATACCATATTGTGTTAATGCAATTTTAAACTGTGTCACTTTATTCGTCAGTAAGAAATGTCATGAATTGTCAGCACTGATACTTTTATGTGCAAAACTTGTCATCTGTCTGCTTGTTTATCTTTCAGAGTGAGGAAGATATAAGTGTTGAACAATCGCAGTCTCATCATCTTGCTCAGCTGCTTGCGATGCTGCTCCCCAGCAGGCCTAACCTTTCTTGAACTCTATTGAAGTGCTGTCGGTTTTGTATATTATTTTGTCGGTGTGTTTATTTGCACTGGTGGCGATCTTTGATGCAGAGTGTATGTAATCTGTTGTCTGCTTGTGCTTTATTATCATAGTGGCGAACTTTGATGCCCAGTGGATGTAATATGCCGTAATTTCTTTATTGTATAGTCTAGGTTTTTTCTTATTCACGATGCTGCAGTTATTTTACTGTATATATATCATGTCTTCGCAGTAAACCGGCCAAACCGTAAAATTACGGTACATAATCGGGCCATCATGCAATCACGATGTAGGTTGGGCCTGAAACGTGCCGAACAGCTCACAGGCCGGCAGCAGCCCGAAATGAACCCCGGCCCATGATTGTGCGAATCAAATCACGGGCTTCTAACAGGCCAAAATTGTCTCGGTCCTTGTTTGGCCCAATCAGATATCGGCTGCGAGCAGGCCGGATGCAAACCGGGCCGTAGTTAGGCCCAACTATATGACGGGCTTTTAACAGGCCGAAATTAATATAGGGCCGAAATGTTAAACGGGCCCTTAACAGGCCAAAACTAATATCAGGCCGAATTACTAAGTGGGCCTTTAGCAAGTGGTCCCAAAAGCATAGTGTCCAGTTGACGGGCCGAATCTGATATGGGCCATAATTGAGCCCAAAGCCTCTTAAAGGGCCGGACCTGATCTGGGCCGTAATTTGGCCCAGAACGTGGTAGGCTTTTAATGGGCCGGATCTCATATGGGCCACTATTAGGCCCGGAGCGTGGTAGGCCATTAATGGACCGGATCAAATATGGGCCGACATTTGGCCCAAAACATGGCAGCCAATTAATGGGCCGGCCTACTAGGGTCCTCAAAATCTTGTGGGCCTACAGTTGGGCCAACCCATTAATGTCGGCGAAATCTCGTGGGCCTTTAGCTGGGCCGGCCCATTATGATCCGCAAGAATCTTGTGGGCCTTTACCTGGGCCGGCCCATTATGGCACACAAAAATCTTGTGGGCCTTTACCTGGGCCGGCCCATTATGGCCCGCAAAATCTTGTGGGCCTTTAGCTGGGCCAGCCCATTATGGTCCACAAAATCTCGTGGGCCTTTAGCTGGGTCGGCCCATTATGGTCCGCAAAATCTTGTGGGCCTTCAGTTGGGCCGGCCCATTTAAACTTGATGGGCCGGTCCATGTGTCAACATATCATAGGCGCGTCTCGCCCATTGGATGAGTGACACCTGTGCCAACGCGGACCTGACGCATGTCTCCTCCAGCCAATGATGATTTTACACGTGGAAAATCCCCATTGGTTGGGGCTGTTAACGGGTTATCAGATCCAAAACCCGACCCGATAGCTTAACGGCGTTCCGTTACGGTGGATGCCACGTGTCAGTCACCCTTGACGAAAGCACTTCTATGACGCGCGATTTATCGTCATGGAAGTGGACACTTCTATGATGATAATTTTGGTAATGTCATGGAACACTTCTACGACAGCACAGGTATGACTATCTTGATTCTGTCATAAATTTGTCATGCATGTACATGCATGACAAAAAATGCGACCTACTGTGACAAACACGTATCATCACGGAAGTGTATTTTTTTGTAGTGCTCATTTCCGGCCGGTCGCACTAGCGGGGCCGCCGGCTGTTTGTCCCGCGCTCCCGCAGACGGTAGTGGCGGGGGTACGGCTACCTCCGGCATGACGACGTCGTTGCCTCCCATCTCCATGACCGGTTGTTCGTCGCCGGCTCCCCCAGTCAGCGTCGTGAACTCTGGTGGTGGCGGCGCAGAGTTCAAGGGAACGACGAACAGCGGCGCCTGACGATGCGCGGCTTCTTCAGCCAGCTTCTTCGCTGCGGCATCGGCCTCGGCCTCCGCCAGCTTCTTCAACGCGGTGGCCTCCGCCTTGTCCGCCTCCGCCTTCTCCCTACGGGCGGCTTCCCGCTCCTCGCGCGCCTCCCGCGCGTTTCGTTCCTGCGCCTCCCGGAGGTCTGCTGCAGGGTCGATTCGCCGGGTGGTGGCAGAAGTCTCCGCCGACCCAATGACGGAGGCGGCGGCCAACTTCTCAAGAGAGAGCGGAGCCCTAAGTCAAGGAAATAAAGCAGAAAAGCTCAGATAGAATCGACAAGAAAGGATGGCACAAGGAAAAGACACTTACGCCGACACCATAGGAGGCACTTTCGGAAGCTTCTGAAACTTGGTCGCCTTCGCGACGGCCTCCTTCCGCTTGGTCGCGGCGGTCGGGTTCTTGGTCTTCTTCGGCGCGCTGCCAAACAAGGCGGCGCCTTGTTTGCGCTTGCTCGTGCCGCCTTGAGCAGCCGGCTCGGCGGAAGGGCCCACGTTCGCCCTGTCGGCGCCTCGCGCATGGCGCGGCTCGTCCTCATCTTTGTCATCATCGGGCCAGGTCTCGATGCCGCCTACATCTTCAGAGGCGCCCGCTTCGTCGCCGCCGCCTAGGGCGTCGTCCTCCAGGGCGGCCGCCCCCAAGTCGTGGTCGTCCACATCGCTCGCCGCCCGGTCCGGCATACCCAGCCCTACGATGGCGGCCATCGCCAGAGACATGAAGATATGTGTTCAAAGGACCGACTATTCAAGACGGCAAGACCAAAACCAAGACAAATGCTAAAAAGGAAAGAGTTGCAGAACTTACAGCAGGCGGCGGGTTGGCCCGGGAGTATGGCCACATGCTGAACCGCCAAGACCCTTCCGATAGCTTGAGGTCGGAGATCTTGTTCACCATGCGGGCGACCTCGACAGTTGGCATGTCCCTCGTGCACATCCGGCTCGGGTCCCGGTGCCCGCTCATCCGACAGATCAGATGAGGCCGGCCTTGGAGCGGGAGAACCCGGTGCTCGACGAAGGCGACCAGCAGGTCGGACGCCCTGAGGCCTGCCGCGTCCGTCAGCACCCGGAGCCGGTTGATGGCGGTGGTGGCGTCAGCTGACAAGGGCTTCGGCTTGTAGCCCCAGTTGGCCCGAGGTTCGGCCGGAGGGCCGGCTGTAGGGTATCGTAGCATAATTTTAAAATTTTCCTACGCTCACCAAGATGCATCTATGGAGTATACTAGCAACGAGGGGAAAGGAGTGCATCTACATACCCTTGTAGATCGCGAGCGGAAGCGTTCCAATGAACGTGGATGACGGAGTCGTAATCGCCGTGATCCAAATCACCGATGACCGAGTGCCGAACGGACGGCACCTCCGCGTTCAAAACACGTACGGTGCAGCGACGTCTCCTCCTTCTTGATCCAGCAAGGGGGAAGGAGAGGTTGATGGAGATCCAGCAGCACGACGGCGTGGTGGTGGATGTAGCGGGATGCCGCCAGGGCTTCGCCGAGCAAATACGAGAGAGAGAGAGAGAGGTGTTGCAGGGGGAGAGGGAGGCGCCCAAGGCTGTTGGTTGCTGCCCTCCCTCCCCCCCCTTTATATAGGCCCCTTGGGAGGGGGGCGCCGGCCAGATCCCATGTAGGGTGGGGGGCGGCGGCCAAAGGGGGGAAGGGGGTGCCTTGCCCCCCAAGGCAAGTGGGAAGCCCCCCCCCACCCTAGGGTTTGCAACCCTAGGCGCATGGGGGAGGCCCATGGGGGGCGCCCAGCCCACTAGGGGCTGGTTCCCTTCCCACTTCAGCCCACGGGGCCCTCCGGGATAGGTGGCCCCACCCGGTGGACCCCCGGGACCCTTCCGGTGGTCCCGGTACAATACCGGTAACCCCCGAAACTTTCCTGGTGGCCGATACTTGACTTCCTATATATAATTCTTCACCTCCGGACCATTTTGGAACCTCTCGTGACATCCGGGATCTCATCCGGGACTCCGAACAACTTTCGGGTTTCCGCATACATATATCTCTACAACCCTAGCGTCACCGAACCTTAAGTGTGTAGACCCTACGGGTTCGGGAGACATGTAGACATGACCGAGACGCCTCTCCGGTCAATAACCAACAGCGGGATCTGGATACCCATGTTGGCTCCCACATGTTCCACGATGATCTCATTGGATGAACCACGGTGTCGAGGATTCAGTCAATCCCGTATACAATTCCCTTTGTCAATCGGTATGTTACTTGCCCGAGATTCGATCGTCGGTATCCCAATACCTTGTTCAATCTCGTTACCGGCAAGTCTCTTTACTCGTACCGCAATGCATGATCCCGTGACTAACGCCTTAGTCACATTGAGCTCATTATGATGATGCATTACCGAGTGGGCCCAGAGATACCTCTCCGTCACACGGAGTGACAAATCCCAGTCTCGATCCGTGCCAACCCAACAGACACTTTCGGAGATACCCGTAGTGCACCTTTATAGTCACCCAGTTACGTTGTGACGTTTGGCACACCCAAAGCACTCCTACGGTATCCGGGAGTTGCACGATCTCATGGTCTAAGGAAAAGATACTTGACATTGGAAAAGCTCTAGCAAACGAAACTACACGATCTTTTATGCTATGCTTAGGATTGGGTCTTGTCCATCACATCATTCGCCCAATGATGTGATCCCGTTATCAATGACATCCAATGTCCATAGTCAGGAAACCATGACTATCTGTTGATCAACGAGCTAGTCAACTAGAGGCTTACTAGGGACACGTTGTGGTCTATGTATTCACACATGTATTACGATTTCCGGACAATACAATTATAGCATGAACAATAGACAATTATCATGAACAAAGAAATATAATAATAACCATTTATTATTGCCTCTAGGGCATATTTCCAACAGTCTCCCACTTGCACTAGAGTCAATAATCTAGTTACATTGTGATGAATCGAACACCCATTGCGTCCTGGTGTTGATCATGTTTTGCCCTAGGGAGAGGTTTAGTCAACGGATCTGCTACATTCAGGTCCGTATGTACTTTACAAATATCTATGTCTCCATTTTGAACACTTTCACGAATGGAGTTGAAGCGACGCTTGATATGCATGGTCTTCCTGTGAAACCTGGGCTCCTTCGCAAGGGCAATAGCTCCAGTGTTGTCACAGAAGAGAGTCATCGGGCCCGACGCATTGGGAATCACCCCTAGGTCGGTAATGAACTCCTTCATCCAAACTGCTTCCTGTGCTGCCTCCGAGGCTGCCATGTACTCCGCTTCACATGTAGATCCCGCCACGACGCTTTGCTTGCAACTGCACCAGCTTACTGCTCCTCCATTCAAAATATACACGTATCCGGTTTGTGACTTCGAGTCATCCAGATCTGTGTCAAAGCTAGCGTCGACGTAACCCTTTATGACGAGCTCTTCGTCACCTCCATAAACGAGAAACATATCCTTAGTCCTTTTCAGGTACTTCAGGATATTCTTGACCGCTGTCCAGTGTTCCATGCCGGGATTACTTTGGTACCTTCCTACCAAACTTACGGCAAGGTTTACATCAGGTCTGGTACACCGCATGGCACACATAATAGACCCTATGGCCGAGGCATAGGGGATGACACTCATCTTTTCTATATCTTCTGCCGTGGTCGGGCATTGAGCCGTGCTCAATTGCACACCTTGCAATACAGGCAAGAACCCCTTCTTGGACTGATCCATACTGAACTTCTTCAATATCTTGTCAAGGTATATACTCTGTGAAAGACCAATGAGGCGTCTTGATCTATCTCTATAGATCTTGATGCCTAATATATAAGCAGCTTCTCCAAGGTCCTTCATTGAAAAACACTTATTCAAATAGGCCTTTATACTTTCCAAGAATTCTATATCATTTCCCATCAACAGTATGTCATCCACATATAATAAGAGAAATTCTACAGAGCTCCCACTCACTTTCTTGTAAACACAGGCTTCTCCATAAGTCTGTGTAAACCCAAACGCTTTGATCATCTCATCAAAGCGAATGTTCCAACTCCGAGATGCTTGCACCAGCCCATAGATTGAGTGCTGGAGCTTGCATACTTTGTTAGCATTCTTAGGATCGACAAAACCTTCCGGCTGCATCATATACAGCTCTTCCTTAAGGAAGCCATTAAGGAATGCCGTTTTGACGTCCATCTGCCATATCTCATAATCATAGTATGCGGCAATTGCTAACATGATTCGGACGGACTTCAGCTTCGCTACGGGTGAGAAAGTCTCATCGTAGTCAACCCCTTGAACTTGTCGATAACCCTTAGCGACAAGTCGAGCTTTGTAGATGGTCACATTACCATCTACGTCCGTCTTCTTCTTAAAGATCCATTTGTTTTCTATAGCTCGCCGCTCATCGGGCAAGTCAGTCAAAGTCCATACTTTGTTTTCATAAATGGATTCTATCTCGGATTTCATGGCTTCTAGCCATTTGTCGGAATCCGGGCCCGCCATCGCTTCTTCATAGTTCGAAGGTTCACCGTTGTCTAACAACATGATTTCCAGGACAGGGTTGCCGTACCACTCTGGTGCGGAACGTGTCCTTGTGGACCTACGAAGTTCAGTAACTTGATCTGAAGCTTCATGATCATCATCATTAACTTCCTCCCCAGTCGGTGTAGGCACCACAGGAACATTTTCCCGCCCTGCGCTACTTTCCGGTTCGGAAGGGGTGACTATCACCTCATCAAGTTCCACTTTCCTCCCACTCAATTCTTTCGAGAGAAACTCCTTCTCCAGAAAGGACCCGTTCTTGGCAACGAAGATCTTGCCTTCGGATCTGAGGTAGAAGGTATACCCAATAGTTTCCTTAGGGTATCCTATGAAGACGCATTTCTCCGACTTGGGTTCGAGCTTTTCAGGTTGAAGTTTCTTGACATAAGCATCGCATCCCCAAACTTTTAGAAACGACAGCTTAGGTTTCTTCCCAAACCATAATTCATACGGTGTCGTCTCAACGGATTTCGACGGAGCCCTATTTAAAGTGAATGCGGCAGTCTCTAAAGCATAGCCCCAAAGTGAGAGCGGTAAATCGGTAAGAGACATCATAGATCGCACCATATCCAATAGAGTGCGATTACGACGTTCGGACACACCATTTCTCTGAGGTGTTCCAGGCGGCGTGAGTTGTGAAACTATTCCACATTTCCTTAAGTGTGCACCAAACTCGTGACTTAAATATTCTCCACCATGATCTGATCGTAAGAATTTTATTTTTCTGTCACATTGATTCTCAACTTCACTCTAAAATTCCTTGAACTTTTCAAAGGTTTCAGACTTGTGTTTCATTAGGTAGACATACCCATATCTACTTAAATCATCAGTGAGAGTGAGAACATAACGATATCCTCCGCGAGCCTCAACACTCATTGGACCGCACACATCAGTATGTATGATTTCCAATAAGTTGGTTGCTCGCTCCATTGTTCCGGAGAACGGAGTCTTGGTCATCTTACCCATGAGGCATGGTTCGCACGTGTCAAATGATTCGTAATCAAGAGACTCCAAAAGTCCATCTGCATGGAGCTTCTTCATGCGCTTGACACCAATGTGACCAAGGCGGCAGTGCCACAAGTATGTGGGACTATCGTTATCAACTTTACATCTTTTGGTATTCACACTATGAATATGTGTATCATCACGTTCGAGATTCATCAAAAATAAACCATTGACCAGCGGGGCATGACCATAAAACATATCTCTCAAATAAATAGAACAACCATTATTCTCGGATTTAAATGAGTAGCCATCTCGAATTAAACGAGATCCAGATACAATGTTCATGCTCAAAGCTGGCACTAAATAACAATTATTGAGGTTTAAAACTAATCCCGTGGGTAGATGCAGAGGTAGCGTGCCGACGGCGATCACATCGACCTTGGAACCATTCCCGACGCGCATCGTCACCTCGTCCTTCGCCAGTCTCTGTTTATTCCGTAGTTCCTGTTTTGAGTTACAAATATGAGCAACCGCACCGGTATCAAATACCCAGGAGCTACTACGAGTACTGGTAAGGTACACATCAATTACATGTATATCACATATACCTTTGGTGTTGCCGGCCTTCTTGTCCGCTAAGTATTTGGGGCAGTTCCGCTTCCAGTGACCACTTCCCTTGCAATAAAAGCACTCAGTCTCAGGCTTGGGTCCATTCTTTGACTTCTTCCCGGTAACTGGCTTACCGGGCGCGGCAACTCCCTTGCCGTCCTTCTTGAAGTTCTTCTTACCCTTGCCCTTCTTGAACTTAGTGGTTTTATTCACCATCAACACTTGATGTTCTTTTCTGATCTCCACCTCCGCTGATTTCAGCATCGAATATACCTCAGGAATGGTCTTTTCCATCCCCTGCATATTGAAGTTCATCACAAAGCTCTTGTAGCTTGGTGGAAGCGACTGAAGGATTCTGTCAATGACCGCGTCATCCGGGAGATTAACTCCCAGCTGAGACAAGCGGTTGTGTAACCCAGACATTCTGAGTATGTGCTCACTAACAGAACTATTCTCCTCCATTTTACAGCTGAAGAACTTGTCAGAGACTTCATATCTCTCGACCCGGGCATGAGCTTGGAAAACCATTTTCAGCTCTTCGAACATCTCATATGCTCCATGCTTCTCAAAACGCTTTTGGAGCCCCGGTTCTAAGCTGTAAAGCATGCCGCACTGAACGAGGGAGTAATCATCAGCACGTGATTGCCAAGCGTTCATAACGTCTTGGTTCTCTAGGATTGGTGCTTCACCTAGCGGTGCTTCTAGGACATAATCTTTCTTGGCTGCTATGAGGATGATCCTCAGGTTCCGGACCCAGTCCGTATAGTTGCTGCCATCATCTTTCAGCTTGGTTTTCTCTAGGAACGCGTTGAAGTTGAGGACAACGTGGGCCATTTGATCTACAAGACATATTGTAAAGATTTTAGACTAAGTTCATGATAATTAAGTTCATATAATCAAATTATTCAATGAACTCCCACTCAGATAGACATCCCTCTAGTCATCTAAGTGAAACATGATCCGAGTTAACTAGGCCGTGTCCGATCATCACGTGAGACGGACTAGTCAAGATCTTCGTCACCTCCATAAACGAGAAACATATCCTTAGTCCTCTTCAGGTACTTCAGGATATTCTTGACCGCTGTCTAGTGTTCCATGCCGGGATTACTTTGGTACCTTCCTACCAAACTTACGGCAAGGTTTACATCAGGTCTGGTACACAGCATGGCATACATAATAGACCCTATGGCCGAGGCATAGGGGATCACACTCATCTTTTCTCTATCTTCTGCCGTGGTCGGGCATTGAGCCGTGCTCAACTGCACACCTTGCAATACAGGCAAGAACCCCTTCTTGGACTGATCCATATTGAACTTCTTCAATATCTTGTCAAGGTATGTACTCTGTGAAAGACCAATGAGGCGTCTTGATCTATCCCTATAGATCTTGATGCCTAATATATAAGCAGCTTCTCCAAGGTCCTTCATTGAAAAACACTTATTCAAATAGGCCTTTATACTTTCCAAGAATTCTATATCATTTCCCATCATAGTATTTCATCCACATATAATATGAGAAATGCTACAGAGCTCCCACTCACTTTCTTGTAAACACAGGCTTCTCCATAAGTCTGTGTAAACCCAAACGCTTTGATCATCTCATCAAAGCGAATGTTCCAACTCCGAGATGCTTGCACCAGCCCATAGATTGAGCGTTGGAGCTTGCATACTTTGTTAGCATTCTTAGGATCGACAAAACCTTCCGGCTGCATCATATACAACTCTTCCTTAAGGAAGCCGTTAAGGAATGCCGTTTTGACGTCCATCTTCCATATCTCATAATCATAGTATGCAGCAATTGCTAACATGATTCAGACGGACTTCAGCTTCGCTACGGGTGAGAAAGTCTCATCGTAGTCAACCCCTTGAACTTGTCGATAACCCTTAGCGACAAGTCGAGCTTTGTAGATGCTCACATTACCATCCGCGTCCGTCTTCTTCTTAAAGATCCATTTGTTTTCTATGGCTCGCCGCTCATCGGGCAAGTCAGTCAAAGTCCATACTTTGTTTTCATACATGGATTCTATCTCGGATTTCATGGCTTCTAGCCATTTGTCGGAATCCGGGCCCGCCATCGCTTCTTCATAGTTTGAAGGTTCACCGTTGTCTAACAACATGATTTCCAGGACAGGGTTGCCGTACCACTCTGGTGCGGAACGTGTCCTTGTGGACCTACGAAGTTCAGTAACTTGATCCGAAGCTTCATGATCATCATCATTAACTTCCTCCCCAGTCGGTGTAGGCACCACAGGAACATTTTCCCGCGCTGCGCTACTTTCCGGTTCGGAAGGGGTGACTATCACCTCATCAAGTTCCACTTTCCTCCCACTCAATTCTTTCGAGAGAAACTCCTTCTCTAGAAAGGACCCGTTCTTGGCAACGAAGATCTTGCCCTCGGATCTGAGGTAGAAGGTATACCCAATAGTTTCCTTAGGGTATCCTATGAAGACGCATTTTTCCGACTTGGGTTCGAGCTTTTCAGGTTGAAGTTTCTTGACATAAGCATCGCATCCCCAAACTTTTAGAAACAACAGCTTAGGTTTCTTCCCAAACCATAATTCATACGGTGTCGTCTCAACGGATTTCGACGGAGCCCTATTTAAAGTGAATGCGGCAGTCTCTAAAGCATAACCCCAAAATGAGAGCGGTAAATCGGTAAGAGACATCATAGATCGCACCATATCCAATAGAGTGCGATTACGACGTTCGGACACACCATTTCTCTGAGGTGTTCCAGGCGGCGTGAGTTGTGAAACTATTCCACATTTCCTTAAGTGTGTACCAAATTCGTGACTTAAATATTCTCCTCCACGATCTGATCGTAAGAATTTTATTTTTCTGTCACGTTGATTCTCAACCTCACTCTGAAATTCCTTGAACTTTTCAAAGGTTTCAGACTTGTTTCATTAGGTAGACATACCCATATCTACTTAAGTCGTCAGTGAGAGTGAGAACATAACGATATCCTCCGCGAGCCTCAACACTCATTGGACCACACACATCGGTATGTATGATTTCCAATAAGTTGGTTGCTCGCTCCATTGTTCCGGAGAACGGAGTCTTGGTCATCTTACCCATGAGGCATGGTTCGCATGTGTCAAATGATTCGTAATCAAGAGACTCCAAAAGTCCATCTGCATGGAGCTTCTTCATGCGCTTGACACCAATGTGACCAAGGCGGCAGTGCCACAAGTATGTGGGACTATCGTTATCAACTTTACATCTTTTGGTATTCACACTATGAACATGTGTAACATCACGTTCGAGATTCATCAAAAATAAACCATTGACCAGCGGGGCATGACCATAAAACATATCTCTCAAATAAATAGAACAACCATTATTCTCAGATTTAAATGAGTAGCCATCTCGAATTAAACGAGATCCAGATACAATGTTCATGCTCAAAGCTGGCACTAAATAACAATTATTAAGGTTTAAAACTAATCCCGTAGGTAGATGCAGAGGTAGCGTGCCGACGGCGATCACATCGACCTTGGAACCATTCCCGACGCGCATCGTCACCTCGTCCTTCGCCAGTCTCCGTTTATTCCGTAGTTCCTGTTTTGAGTTACAAATATGAGCAACCGCACCGGTATCAAATACCCAGGAGCTACTACGAGTACTGGTAAGGTACACATCAATTACATGTATATCACATATACCTTTGGTGTTGCCGGCCTTCTTCTTGTCCGCTAAGTATTTGGGGCAGTTCCGCTTCCAGTGACCACTTCCCTTGCAATAAAAGCACTCAGTCTCGGGCTTGGGTCCATTCTTTGACTTCTTCCCAGTAACTGGTTTACCGGGCGCGGCAACTCCCTTGCCATCCTTCTTGAAGTTCTTCTTACCCTTGCCCTTCTTGAACTTAGTGGTTTTATTCACCATCAACACTTGATGTTCTTTCCTGATCTCCCCTTCCGCTGATTTCAGCATTGAATATACCTCGGGAATGGTCTTTTCCATCCCCTGCATATTATAGTTCATCACAAAGCTCTTGTAGCTTGGTGGAAGCGACTGGAGGATTCTGTCAATGACCGCGTCATCCGGGAGATTAACTCCTAGCTGAGACAAGCGGTTGTGCAACCCAGACATTCTGAGTATGTGCTCACTAACAGAACTGTTCTCCTCCATTTTACAGCTGAAGAACTTGTCGGAGACATCATATCTCTCGACCCGGGCATGAGCTTGAAAAACTAATTTCAGCTCCTCGAACATCTCATATGCTCCATGTTTCTCAAAACGCTTTTGGAGACCCGGTTCTAGGCTGTAAAGCATGCCGCACTGAACGAGGGAGTAATCATCAGCACGTGATTGCCAAGCGTTCATAACGTCTTGGTTCTGTGGGATTGGTGCATCACCTAGCGGTGCTTCTAAGACATAATCTTTCTTGGCTACTATGAGTATGAGCCTCAGGTTCCGGACCCAGTCCGTATAGTTGCTACCATCATCTTTCAGCTTGGTTTTCTCTAGGAACGCGTTGAAATTGAGGACAACGTTGGCCATTAGATCTACAAGACATAGTGTAAAGATTTTAGACTAAGTTCATGATAATTAAGTTCATCTAATCAAATTATTTAATGAACTCCCACTCAGATAGACATCCCTCTAGTCATCTAAGTGAAACATGATCCGAGTTTAACTAGGCCGTGTCCGATCATCACGTGAGACGGACTAGTCAAGATCGGTGAACATCTCCATGTTGATCGTATCTTCTATACGACTCATGCTCGACCTTTCGGTCCTCCGTGTTCCGAGGCCATGTCTGTACATGCTAGGCTCATCAAGTCAACCTAAGTGTATTGCGTGTGTTCCGAGGCCATGTCTGTACATGCTAGGCTCGTCAACACCCGTTGTATTCTAACGTTAGAATCTATCACACCCGATCATCACGTGGTGCTTCGAAACAACGAACCTTCGCAACGGTGCACAGTTAGGGTGAACACTTTCTTGAAATTATTATAAGGGATCATCTTACTTACTACCGTCGTTCTAAGCAAATAAGATGCAAAAACATGATAAACATCACATGCAATCAAATAGTGACATGATATGGCCAATATCATCATGCTCCTTTGATCTCCATCTTCGGGGCACCATGATCATCTTCGTCACCGGCATGACACCATGATCTCCATCATCATGATCTCCATCATTGTGTCTTCATGAAGTCGTCACGCCAACGATTACTTCTACTTCTATGGCTAACGCGTTTAGCAACAAAGTAAAGTAATTTACATGGCGTTATTCAATGACACGCAGGTCATGCAAAATAATAAAGACAACTCCTATGGCTCCTGCCGGTTCTCATACTCATCGACATGCAAGTCGTGATTCCTATTACAAGAATATGATCAATCTCATACATCACATATATCATTCATCACATCTTCTGGCCATATCACATCACATAGCACTTGCTGCAAAAACAAGTTAGACGTCCTCTAATTGTTGTTGCAAGTTTTTACGTGGTTTGTAGGTTTCTAGCAAGAACGTTTTCTTACCTACGTATGACCACAACGCGATTTGCCAATTTCTATTTACCCTTCATAAGGACCCTTTTCATCGAATCCGTTCCGGCTAAAGTAGGAGAGACAGACACCCACTAGCCACCTTATGCATCTAGTGCATGTCAGTCGGTGGAACCTGTCTCACGTAAGCGTACGTGTAAGGTCGGTCCGGGCCGCTTCATCGTACAATGCCGCCGAAACAAGAAAAGACTAGTAGCGGCAAGAAGAATTGGCAAACTCAACGCCTACAACTGCTTTGTGTTCTACTCGTGCATAGTAACTACGCATAGGCCTGGCTCATGATGCCACTGTAGGGTATCATAGCATAATTTTAAATTTTTCCTACGCTCACCAAGATGCATCTATGGAATATACTAGCAACGAGGGGAAAGGAGTGCATCTACATACCCTTGTAGATCGCGAGCGGAAGCGTTCCAATGAACGTGGATGACGGAGTTGTACTCGCCGTGATCCAAATCACCGATGACCGAGTGCCGAACGGACGGCACCTCCGCATTCAACACACGTACGGTGCAGCGACGTCTCCTCCTTCTTGATCCAGCAAGGGGGAAGGAGAGGTTGATGGAGATCCAGCAGCACGACGGCGTGGTGGTGGATGTAGCGGGATGCCGGCAGGGCTTCGCCGAGCATATACGAGAGAGAGAGAGAGAGAGGTGTTGCAGGGGGAGAGGGAGGCGCCCAAGGCTGTTGGTTGCTGCCCTCCCTCCCCCCCCTTTATATAGGCCCCCTGGGAGGGGGGGCGCCGGCCAAATCCCATCTAGGGTGGGGGGCGGCGGCCAAAGGGGGGAAGGGGGTGCCTTGCCCCCCAAGGCAAGTGGGAAGCCCCCCCCCCACCCTAGGGTTTGCAACCCTAGGCGCATGGGGGGAGGCCCATGGGGGGCGCCCAGCCCACTAGGGGCTGGTTCCCTTCCCACTTCAGCCCACGGGCCCCTCCGGGATAGGTGGCCCCACCCGGTGGACCCCCGGGACCCTTCCGGTGGTCCCGGTACAATACCGGTAACCCCCGAAACTTTCCTGGTGGCCGAAACTTGACTTCCTATATATAATTCTTCACCTCCGGACCATTCCGGAACCTCTCGTGACGTCCAGGATCTCATCCGGGACTCCGAACAACTTTCGGGTTTCCGCATACATATATCTCTACAACCCTAGCGTCACCGAACCTTAAGTGTGTAGACCCTACGGGTTCGGGAGACATGTAGACATGACCGAGACGCCTCTCCGGTCAATAACCAACAGCGGGATCTGGATACCCATGTTGGCTCCCACATGTTCCACGATGATCTCATCGGATGAACCACGGTGTCGAGGATTCAGTCAATCCCGTATACAATTCCCTTTGTCAATCGGTATGTTACTTGCCCGAGATTCGATCGTCGGTATCCCAATACCTTGTTCAATCTCGTTACCGGCAAGTCTCTTTACTCGTACCGCAATGCATGATCCCGTGACTAACGCCTTAGTCACATTGAGCTCATTATGATGATGCATTACCGAGTGGGCCCAGAGATACCTCTCCGTCACACGGAGTGACAAATCCCAGTCTCGATCCGTGCCAACCCAACAGACACTTTCGGAGATACCCGTAGTGCACCTTTATAGTCACCCAGTTACGTTGTGACGTTTGGCACACCCAAAGCACTCCTACGGTATCCGGGAGTTGCACGATCTCATGGTCTAAGGAAAAGATACTTGACATTGGAAAAGCTCTAGCAAACGAAACTACACGATCTTTTATGCTATGCTTAGGATTGGGTCTTGTCCATCACATCATTCGCCCAATGATGTGATCCCGTTATCAATGACATCCAATGTCCATAGTCAGGAAACCATGACTATCTGTTGATCAACGAGCTAGTCAACTAGAGGCTTACTAGGGACACGTTGTGGTCTATGTATTCACACATGTATTACGATTTCCGGACAATACAATTATAGCATGAACAATAGACAATTATCATGAACAAAGAAATATAATAATAACCATTTATTATTGCCTCTAGGGCATATTTCCAACACCGGCTTCATAGGGCAGCAGGTTGATGAAGTCGACGGCAGGGTCAACATTCTCCACGTAAAAATACGATTTCTGCCACAGTTTGACCGACTGTGACAGCTTGATGGCGGGGAAGGCATTCTTCGCAGACGTACGGCGCACCGCGACAAAGGCACCACACTGGGCCGCCTTCTCCCTGGCGGAGGTGCCCAGTTTGGTGTAGAAGAACGCTCCCCACAGCTCGATGGTGGGGAGGATGCCAAGATAGCCCTCGCACATCGTGACAAAGGCAGACAACAGCGTCACGGTGTTGGGCGTCAGATGATGCGGCTGAAGATGGAAGAAGTTGAGGAAGGAACGGAAGAATCCGCTCGCCGGCAGGCCAAAGCCGCGGAGGAAGTGTGAGCGAAAGATAACCCGCTCGCCTCCCTGCGGCACCGGCGAGATCTCCACCGCCGGCGGCACGCGCACCTTGACGTAGCCCGCGTCGGGCAGCCGCCGTGTGGTGCGAAGGAAGGCGAGGTGGTCGTCAATCACGACCGAGCCATCCCAGTCCCCTCCCTTCTCGCGCGTCATGGAGTCCGAGCTTGATGGGGAAATGGCGCGGCGGCAGAGGCAAGGACCGCGGCGGAGCAAGAGGCTTGACGCGGTGGAGACTGACGGCGATGAGCTGCGGCAGTGTTTCGGCGGGGCGCAGAAGTGCGGCGGCAGCGAGAGGAGGAGAAGGTCAAAATGGCAAAGGGGAGGAGGGCGCGCGTGCTCCGCCGCTCCCCCTTTTTCCCCCTACTTATAGCGCCTGGGCTACAAAGCCGAGGGGGCGGGGCGTGGGATCGTGGGATTAACTGCGCCCACGACCCCACGTCCCCACGATTATTACAGTAACTCCGCACGGAATCACAACGGTCTACCTCGGCCGCAGGGGATCCGCCCGCGCACCGAGGCCTGGTTGTGGCGGGCCCAGCCTGCTGTCACGTCCCATCGCGTGCGTGGGTTGGCAGGCTGGCCCGGCTAGCTGGCGCCGCATGGCGTGCTCGCAACGGGCAGCGGGCTAGAGGCTTAGAAGGCACGCCATCTGATTCCCGCCTTGACATTTCAAAATCACCAGACGAATCCGCCTGGTCATGGCCGACTCCCAGCGGGCGGCATACCAGAAGACGGATGAAGCATTCAGCAAGAGCATTCGAAGAAGGAAACTGCTAAGGCACCTCAGCTTGTCAGCCGGGATGCCTCACCAGCTTCGGGGACTACTGTCGGAGTAATGGGCCACGCGTAGCCTAACCCGAGTCCCTGAGCATTTCAAGACATTGGGTCGGCTGCGCCCCTCAAGCGTCAAGGATAAAGCACCGCCTTCTGGTGGCCAGATGGCTCAAGCGGCCGACTGCCAGAGGACGGCCAAGCACCAGAAGGCGGCCCCAAGACGAGCCAACTCCCAGCAGGCGGCCTCTAGAGAGGCCGGCTCCTGGCAGGCGGCCCACGGTGCCCTCAAAGTCTGCGCCCCCATAAAGAAGACAAGACAGGATGTGGCTACAGTGTAGCCCATCACCCCCGTATCCAGGGCGGGGCGCGGCCACAGTGACCCGTACCGGCCGAGATCTCCGCACGGCGCGGCACTGTTGCCATTCCACCCTTGATGTCACCCCTGTCAAGCGGAACCCTGTTCCCGCGACGGCCTGTCGGTACGGCCTGCAAGCGGCAGGCCCTACCAGGCAGCGAGAGCCCAGAAGGCGGCAGCACCTGACTAGTCAGACCCGAGGGAGGCCGGCCTCTAGCAGGCGGCCCACTCTTCCCTCAGAGTCCACGCGCCATTAACCAGACGAGACACGGTGTGGCTACAGTGATCTCCCACCAGACGGCGGGACTATAGCCACGC
>NC_057814.1:508427015-508457624 GCF_018294505.1 Triticum aestivum
ATGCGTCATTAGCATTATGGCTACAGTAACAAGCAGCCGGCCAGACCCGCAAGCGGCGGAGGCGGCCTATCGGCTCCGTACCAGACCAGCCGGCAGGGCCCACCAGGCGGCGGGCCCCAGCGGTCGGCCACAGGAGACACTAACATTCGGGCCCTACACCCGGCCAGATTACCATTGTACCCCTGGGGGTAGGCCTATATAAACCCCCCGGGGCACCCATGCAAGGGGTTCCCAACCTGTTAGACCTAGACACACCCATAGAGGGAGGAGAGAGCTAGCCCTGCTTTCTTCTACCTCCAGCATACAGCTCGAGGAGCACCATTGTACTCACTAGTGTCTTAGTGATCATGCGGAGACCCCGCAGAGCAGGACTACGGGTGTTATCTCCTAGGAGAGCCCCGAACCTGGGTAAGATTCACCGGCGTGCATGTCTTCGCCTCATCCCGTTTCCTGGCACCGGCGACGTCCTACTAGCCCCCATCATGATTAGCCATCCTTTGGCATATGTCGCATCAAACCCCCGACATTGAACGACACTGCGGTAGGCCCTACTCCAACGGACGACCCCAACAACGTTGGCGCTCCTCCATCGACCTCATGATGTGTTCTTCGGGGGCGTTAGTCCTCATTTTCGTCCCTTTTGGTCATTCGATGACAAAGGGGGAGAAATTTGAGTTAGTCTTCAAGCGGGTCTATCTATATGGGCGTTTTTTTGCTAAGTTACAACTCTCGTTCTTCTAAAGATTTGTTGGATCGAGTTGTAAACTTAAGTCCGATGGTGGTCTGATACTTTAGCTATGTTCTTCTGCATGCTATTTCCTCATGTATGTTAATGCATGCATGCTGAATTACATCAGTCACCACATTTCATCATGCATTTCAAATTCTTCATATCATATGTTAAATGTGTGTATGAATTACAAGATATAGGGGAGATCTCCATGATTCTACTCTTCAATGTGCATTGCTTCTCAAAAGCAAATTCCTCACATATGCACATCTTCAGGGGGAGTTCTTCTATATCTTGCAATCAAAATCCTCAATATCAGTATTTACACTTCATATGATTACCCCATTTGAAAACTTAACCTATATTGTCATCAATCACCAAAAAGGGAGAGATTGTAAGTGCATCTAGTGCCCCTTAGTGATTTTGGTGTATTGAATACCTATAGGTTAAGGGACTAATGAGTTTGTGAGTGTACATAGGTCTATAAGTCTATGAGGAGTTTGATATTTATAGAGAAATTCGACCCCTAAAAATGAATGTCTTCAACTGAAGACTTTGGCTTTCTGAAGACTTTGAAAGTGAAGAAATTGGTGTGATCCTGAAGACTTGATATTCATGCGAGGAATATGAAGCTCGAAGACTTTTGTTTTCATAGTTTCATTTTTCTCTTTCTTGAGTCATAGGAAACACCGTATTGTTAAAGGGGGTTGAGGTAAAACTAAGGAAAAGTTTCCAAGTGATGCTCATCTCAAAATCCTACACCTACCAATCCTTCGAGTGAAGCCATTGGAAATCTCATACAGTTCAGTCAAATTCTTCAGTGACAGAGACGAAGATCTTCTGGTCTCTAAGGAATTTGTTCTGACTGAGGAGTTTGGAATTCGCCAGTGCGGATTGCCTACAAGTGAGGAACATGATAGCCCTGAGGACTTTGATAATCAAATTTCTGACCGTTGTTGTGCTATGCGCTAGCTGTCCCAAAATATCTACCCACCTAACGGTCATATCATTGAAGGGCATTTATGCCTTATCATGTCGGGCTGCTCCCTAGGCTATAAATAGCCGCCCCCCTACAACCACTAGCTGGTTGGCTGCTCCGCGAGAAACTGACACTTGTCATTGAGAGCATCCCATCCTCCGAGGACTTTGAGTGAAAATCATCAAGTGAGGAAAAACCCAAAACCCAAACCAAACACCTACAAACCCAAAGTGATTGAGTATCACTGAAGAGATTGTTCCTGCGTGGAACCGACGCTTGTTACCTTTGAGGACTGTGCATCCTCCAGACGGTTAGGCATCATGATCTAGAGCATCCAAGAGGAAATTGTGGATCGCCGAGTGACCGAATCTGTGGGGGTTTGGAAGTCACCTGAAGACTTACCACGAGTGATTGAGCGAGGTCTATGTGACCTTAGCTGAAGGAGAATACAGTGAGGACTGTGTGTCCGGGACTGTGTGTCCTCAGGTTTAAATACCTACCCGCTCCAACCAGATGTACGACTGCCACAACAGTTGGAACTGGTCTACCAAATCATTGTCTTCATCGAGCTAAATGGTTCTATTTCCTCAACCCTTTCATTTCCTCATTACTGTGTTGTTGTACTTGATCGTTACTGTTTGAAGACTTTGACTGAAGACTTTCTCAATTTCCTCAATCCTATTTCTTCAGTCAGTTTGTCTCCAGCCTGCTTATCCTGTGTTTACGCTTTTAGTACTATGAGCGTGTTTTCATTTCTTCATGATGACTGTGCTACTACTCTGTTATGCTTGCATCTGAGTACTTATTCCGCTGCTAAGTAGTTCGTGACTTAGGAAGTTTCTCACCCTGAAATTCCTAAGTGATGAATTTGTAAAAATCGCATATTCACCCCCCTCTAGTCGATATAACGCACTTTCAGGGACCCCTACCCGAGATCTACCATATTGGACTTAGTCATTGGTGGTCCATACAAGTCCCTCTACGTAGCCGAAGCGGCTCGATGGCTCGCCTCCAGATCGACAATAGCGTCGGCTGCGGCATGACTTTCTTCCCAGGACCACTCTTTGTCTTCGGTAGCATCACACCGATTTGACTGGCCACCTCGGTCAGATCGAAAATTCTGCCCCAAGTCAGATCATTAGATTCGGGAACCTAAATAGATATTACATGTATATATTTTTTGCTTTATTCAAATTTATTGTTCATCCATGGGCATATGAGCTCGTGGTCAGTAGCAGATTTCCGTGATGGCACATTACTAATTTACACTTCACACACTCTAGAAATATCTATTTAGGTACACCTAAACTCTCTAGTCTTGAACTCCAGATATATCTTCAAGTTTGCTATATCCACATGTTCTAAAAGCAATCCTCCAACTATACATGCATTTAACAATACCATGAAAAAATGATACATATATATACATTATAATACATCAATGGCATAACTACATTGGCAAAATAATGTCAAAATATTAGTTTGATTAAGTACCCCAAACTAAATAATTAAATCGCTTGTTGTAACAAAACACATGTTTGGTTTATCACTACAAATATATAGTGCTATATATGGACATTGTATGGGGAACTGAAACCCTAATATTAATGGACATTTTGAGTTGTTAATACCACCAATAAAAAAGTGTTGTATGTATAATATATAAAAAATGTATCAATAAAAACAACATACAACTAGGTGTGTTATGACGAGGTAACAAAGTTTACTATAAATAGTTATATGTGCAGATTTTTAACTCACCCCACGCCCATGAATTGGTTGAAAATCTCACCTCCATCTTAATCTCAAGAACATGGAGAAATGAAATAGTATCACTCATGTATTAAAATGAACTGTTATATTCTTAAGATAGTGATTGCCAGCAGAAAAGAGTACCAATATAATGTGAATTCCTGGTTAGCAGAGCTAGCATGACATAATCTTTTCATCATTTTTAAATCAAACACATATGATTAGTATCAAAACATGTAGAGAGAAGTCCATATTACAACGTCAAACTATCAGCAAAGTCCAAAAACACAACCCTAAACTACGAAACTATCTAACAACCCTCAACTTTCAATACCGGACAAAAAACAACCTTGAGGTGACTTTTGACCGGTTTGACTGGTCAACGTCCTAGCCAGCGCCATTTGGGGTCAAGTTATGCCAAAAAAAGTTTGTAGAAAAATTGAAAAAAACTCAAAATCAACACAGCCATTATATCCAATCAAGGAAAGTTTCAACCAGTTTTGCTAAGTGCAAAACAAATGAGAGCGAAAATTCAAATTCTGAGCCATTTTGGGTCAAATTTTGGTCGAAATAAAAAGTTTCCAGAAAAAAATTGAAAAATTTCTCAAACTTTTAAACAACCATTATATTGAATCTGAGAAATTTTAAACCCGTTTTGCCAAGTATAGAAAAATGAGAGAAAAAATCAAATTCAGAGCCATTTGGGGTCAAATTTTGGTCAAGAAAAAAGTTTCCAAATTTTTTTGGAAAACATCTCAAAAATCAACACAACTGTTATAATAAATCAGGGAAAGTTCCAACCAGGAGAAAAAAATGAGAGCCAAAATTCACATTTAGTCATTCTGGGTTAAATTTTGGCATAAACAGTTTTCAGAAAAAATTGAAAAATTCCTCAAAAATCTACACAACCCTTAGATTCAATCTATGAAAGTTTGAAGAAGTATTGTTGAATGGTAAAAAAATACAAGCAAATTTCATATTCAGGAGATGGTGACATGGCGGATGACTAGGACGTCGACAGGTCAAAACAAGTCAACACATGTAAAAAACCAGCTGAAGGTTGTTTTTTTCAGTATTGAAAGCCAAGGGTTGTAAATTACACAGTTCCGTAGTTGAAGGTTGTGTTAGGCTTTGCTGGTAGTTTGAGATTGTAATATGGGCTTCTCCCAAACATATATGAAGCTATATGTCATCTAATTGCCAAAATAGGGCGTATTTCTGTTTCTCTAATTGATTGATAAAGTCACCACATGCATCTTTGTAGTCATTGGAAATGTCTTCTCCCATTGAACGAATATCGCTAGTAAGTCTGAATAGATCCAGAAAATGCGAGCGCCAATGCCAAGTGTAGGACTTGAACCCTGTGGGTTATTTCCACCGCAAAGAACCTAACCATTTGAGCTAGGCTCAGTTCGCTGATTAAATCTATTTTTAAGAAACACTAACAAGCATTTTATATGTGATATTTATTAAGGAAAATAATTGCTAGTACAATAGGAAACAACTAAAAACACAGATCAACCAGTACAGAATAAAAACATATTCGCCTTCTTCTTCCTTCGATGATACACCACCCATGGGAGATTGAAAATTACACCAAACCAACAGTAAAGAAATGGACATCTGCAAACGCCTTTGAGATAAAGGCCGCAATAACCACTCATCTTCTAGAAGTTGATGAAGAAGCATTGGTTGGAGCATCATCCCACGCAAAATAGGTTTGCAGTCCATCACCATCGGGTGCAGATGATTGGAGAAACCAGGCCATGCCGCAAAACAACATATAATAAGATGTCGAAGTCGTCGCACTAATGGCCAATCAATTGCTCTCCATTAGGGACACACTAACTATCAAGATTTGAAGAGAGCCGAGAGATCTAGAGAAACAAACTCTCATAGGCCCTTGACCGACGCCCGATCGGACGTCATCGAGGTAGGTAGTGACCGGAGAGACCTCATTCAAATACGACATCGCTGCTGCCACGTTGTCGATGTCGCTAGGAAACAAAACTTAAGGAGAGAAAAAATGAACAGACGCCCCCCACTGCTCTTCCCACCGACGAGGCCATCGAACGGGATGCGAAAGGGGGCCAATGCGACGTCATATGGGAGAAACTTGGCGGCACCTAGGGTTGAGAGAGAGGCCTAGAGAGAATTGAGAAAATCTTTTGTATGACCTTTCGTACGTACACATCAAAATCTTGAGGGTTTGTGAACATCGAATTGGTTGATTTAGCCCATATCTAGCCTCAAGACAACCCCCACGCCCTCCTTCCTTCCTCCAAGCTGCCAAACGGCCAGCTCTAACATCGGCGCCGAGGATAAGAGCAAAGCAACTAAATTAACCCACCAATGACAGCGAAGATTAGCCCCTGATCCCCCGGCTTAAGGCGCTTTTCCAGGGCACGCCTTTGTCGGGGCGCGGTGCACCTGGACGGGCTCTAATGATCCCCGGACCGGTGGCGCGCACATGGGCTTCGCCCCCGCGGCACGGCACGGCGCCGCTGCGGCCACTATAATACTCCTCGCCGGGACACGTCGCGGGGGTTAGCCGGGGGCGATTATGGTATCCCATGGCGGATTTGTCGAGTTCCCTAAGGTCAGCACGCTGCGAGCCTGTGATTCCACTGGCCGGGAGGCGTTTTAAAATGGCCCGCGCGGTGGCGATCATGTGTGTGGTGGATCGGCCGGGGCTGGGAGCGCTGAGCTGTGATGCGAAAAGGGCGCGCTTGGACTGATTCGAGCCGCTTTGGGGGGGTGATTTCACTGGGCCGGGCGCGAATCGTCGGGTTCCATTGGTTAAGACTGCGCCTCATTCGACGGACGGGCGATGCCGTGCTGATTTGTTTTATGTGAAATAAAGGGTTGGTTGTTCCGCTGCAGTGATGCCACTTTGGCCGAGACCATCGGCGGATCACGCTAACCGATGAGGATAACTTAAGCAATGCCTTGGAGATGTGTGCTGTTTCGTAGCTTATGTGCACAATGCGATAAGAAGAAGTACTATTGTGAACTGGCGCATGGTTGAGCTGCGTGTTCTGAAACGACTCCAACAACTTATTAGTACTTCACGTAATGATGGCGGACAACGCTGACGGTACAGTACAGTACAGGCGCTGATCCAACATCAGGAGCGGCCAAACCTCGTCACTGTTGCAGGCAGAAGAACAGCCTCCATCCAATAACTTGGTGAACTTGGTGCCCGCATAGGCATAGTTGAATTAACCTCGTCGGGCCGCCGATGAGCTCCCCCCCTCCTGCGACGTGTCGCTGGACACAGAGGAAGGGTGTGCCGGCGTCGCCTTGACCGCCCGCGACCCAGCTCTCCGCTCCGATGGCACACCATTGTTGGTCTCCTTAGCTGCTCCACCACGGCAACCATGGCGGGCATAAGCAATCAGGCAATAAGCCTTAGGTCCCGGACGTACTACTTCTCTGCCTACGCTCTAGCGCCGCAACCTAACCATGTGTGCTGCATTTTACCAAAAACCAAACCAAAACCAAACAATTTCTTGATTTTGGCCGCCATTTTTTGTTCTTACTAACTGAACTTGCTAAAAAAACGAGCTTCACTAACCCAAACACCGGTTTCTACGCTCATTTTTTTATGAACATCACAATTTTTTTGCCTAAAATACAAGTAGAGGTAGCCTGGTAATTACGTTTGGTCAATGAGATAACACAGGTAGTAAGTACTATGCAGCAAACCGGCATCATAGCTGGCGCTTCATTTTCTTTGAAATGATAGCCGGCGCTTCATGAGAACTTTGAACGACATCCAACATCAAGCATGGATGTGTGTTGGTGATTTCAATGAAACATTGTACGGGACTGAACACTTCAGCCGAGCTGCACGGCCGGAGTGGCAAATGCGAGCTTTCGGTGAAGTCGTTGATGACTGTGCTCTTCAAGATCTTGGATGGGCGGGTGTGGAGTATACATGGGATAACATGCAACATGGTGCCGCTAATGTAAAGGCACGTCTAGATCGAGCACTAGCCAATACAGAACTACTGGACATTTTTGTGGAGTCTCGAGTTAGACATGTTAGCTCCATAGAATCGGACCACTGTTTTCTTGTAGTTGAATTGCGTGAGCATCAAAACAATTGGAATAAAAAAGGGATGAAGCAATTCCGTTATGAAAACGTGTGGCAATCTCATGCCGACTATGATGAGCTTATTAGTGAATCATGGCAGCGGCTCCACCAGGGGCAAGGCCTCGCAGGTATTGCGAGCACCCTGGGGAAGATGCAGGGTGAGCTGGGTGCATGGGGCGCACGTGAGTTCGGCAATCTCTCAAAGACTGTCAAAAAATTGCAGAAAAAAATTGAAAACTTGCGCCGGCATGCGGTTGGTCGGGGACCATCAGCTGAGGAGCTGGCAACAGCCCAGAAACTGAGAGAGGCCCTTCGGCCGGAGGAGGTTTGGCTGCGGCAACGCTCGCGAGTCCGATGGCTACGTGCTGGTGATCGCAACACATCCTATTTTCAAGCCCAGGCAAAGCAACGAAAACGTATGAATCGTATTGTTGGTTTGAAGAGACAAGATGGTACTGTTTGTGAGAATTCTGATGAAGACAAGGCCGAAGTGCAAGCTTTCTACCAAAATCTCTATACTTCACAGGGTTTTAACAACATGGATCAATTATTACAGTTTGTCCCGGAAAGAGTCACACCGGAGATGAATCTGGATTTTGAGAAACCATTTGAAGCCTCTGAAGTACGTACGGCGCTTTTCCAAATGGCTCCGTCCAAGGCTCCCAGAGTTGATGGTTTTACAGCGGGTTTCTTCTAGCGACACTGGTCTGTTGTTGAGAAAGATCTAGTGCCGGCTGTGTTAGATTTCTTGAACGATGGGGAGATGCCGACTGGCCTTAATGACACATCTATTACATTGATCCCCAAGGTTCGGCATCCACAGTCCTTTACACAATTCCGTCCCATATCTCTCTGCCCGATGCCATATAAGATTGCTGTCAAAGCTATTACTAACCGCTTGAAACCATGGATGGATTCAATTGTGGGAGAGGAACAAAGTGCGTTTGTCTCCGGACGCTTGATTACGGACAATGTGCTGGTTGCTTTTGAAAGCATCCATTCCATCAAGAGAAGGAAAAAAGGGAAAATTTTCTCATGTGCTATTAAATTAGACACGATGAAAGCTTATGACCGGGTTGAGTGGCATTACCTGGAGGCCATGCTTCTCAGACGGGGTTTTGGACATGATTTTGTTAGGCTGATTATGAAGTGTGTCATGTCTGTCAGGTTCTCTGTAAGGATGAATGGGGAGTTGTTACCTCTCTTTACACCCTCGCGGGGGTTAAGGCAAGGATGCCCTGTATCACCCTTTCTATTCTTGCTCTGTGCAGAAGGGCTTACCTCCTTGCTGAATCATTATGGTGGAAACTTTGTTGATAGAGTGGTCCGCGCTTCTCTTCCAGAGCGCCGTGGGTTAATCACCTCTTGTTTGCCGATGACAGTCTTATTTTCATCAGTGCAACCGAAGAAAGTGTTGATAGGCTAAACCAAATTCTGCAGCTATATGCAGACTGCTCCGGTCAGAGTGTCAACAAAGACAAGAGCTCAGTTTTCTTCACTACAAATACTCCAACTCCAGTCCGGCATAGAGTGAAACAGAGGCTTGGTATTTTTGTGGAGGCTTTTAGTGAAAGATATCTTGGTCTTCCTACAGCTGTGGGAAGGATCACCAGCTAGACTTTCGATCACATTGGAGAAAGAGCTCGTGGCAGTATGCAGGGATGGTCTGAACGTAACTTTGCTTGCGCAGGAAGAGAGACTTTGCTGAAGTCTATCATCCAAGCTATCCCTATTTTCAGCATGTCATGTTTTAGGCTTACGAAAAAAGTATGTAAAAAATACACCTCAAATATATATGGCTAAATACTGGTGGAGTAGCTCTCTGGACAAAAGGTCTTTGCACGGATTTCCTGGAAGGCGCTTGCATCCCCCAAAGTCAATGGTGGAATGGGATTTTGAGACATGGAACTCTTCAATTTAGCGCTTCTTGGCAAGCATGGTTGGAGGTTCATGGTCAATCCCGATTCCTTGTGTGCCCGTGTCATGAAGGGCAGATACTTTCCGGATTCAAATTTTATGCAAGCTACTGTTCCGCAGTCTGCTTCTCCTATTTGGCGAGCGATTGTGGCTGAACGGGAGGCTCTTCGGTCAGGCATGATCATGCGCGTAGGCGATGGTCGTTCTATATCAATTTGGGACGACAAATGGATACCAGGTACCATACGTATGTCCCCTATGCTCAGACCAACTAATACATCTCTACAATCAGTGCACGAACTCATTGATGATGGTACTTGGACATGGAAAACGGAGCTTGTCCGTGAAACATTCCTAGCCCCGGATGCACAAGCTATACTGAATATACCAATACGTACTGGTGGTGGGGAGGATTTCTTTGCTTGGGCTTTTGAAAATTCAGGTGTGTACTCTGTAAAGTCGGCGTAGCGTGCTCTCGTGAATCAAAAAGAGCGTTTGGCTCTAGAGGAAGGGACGGTTACCGGTACCTCAAAATAGAACAGCAGATGTGGACATCTCTCTGGAAGCTCAAAGTTGTGCCTAAGGTGAGGGTATTTTGGTGAAGAGTGCTACATGGAATTCTCCCTAATGAAGCTACCCTTAAGCATAAACACATTAAACCTCTTAGCATTTGCAATGTATGCCTCGCTAGAGAGGAGGATCTCATGCATGCTTTGGTCTCCTGCTCCCATGCACGTAGATTCTGGGATGAAGCGCAAATATGGTTCGACTTTCGTCTTCCAAGGCTGCATCCTACCACTTGGGCAAGAGATATTTTGTGTGATGATAGGTTCACGGACCAAGTTAGAGCAAAAATCATATCGGTGATGTGGGCTATTTGGCATTCAAGGAACCGATGGACTCATGAGAAGGAACATGTGGATCCGGTGTACTCTGTTCATCGCATAAGAGAAGATCTGGCCTTGCTAGATATACCGGCTGCACAAGCTTGCCAGGGCACGGTTGACGACCTCGTGATATTGTGTTTATCAAGATCAATGTTGATGGTGCTATAAATTCTGAAGCAGGACTCGCTAGTGCCGGCGGTGTTGCTCGCTCTTCTATGGCATTGATCGCTTCATGGTGCAAACCACATGTGGGAGTAACAGACCCACTCATTGCCGAAGCCTTATCACTAAGGGAGGGAGTTCTCTTTGCTCGCTTGCGAGGATTCTCACACGTGATAATGGAAGCCGACTGCCTGGAGATTGTGAATCTCTGAAACACTCGCCACAACTCTCGTTCTGTTGTGGCCCCTTTATTTGTAGAGATTGGAGAGCATGCTTTGTCTTTTGATTTCTTTGTTATTCAACATGTATACAGGTCGGCTAATATCCCAGCCCACCTTTGTGCGAAGCGTGCCAGCTCGCTCGCTGATGGTGACCGAGAGTTGGTCGACTCTGAACCCTCGTTCCTGATCAGTAGCCCGATGGCTGATGATCCCAGGAGCTCTTTTGTTTGAATAAAGCTCTTATGATTTCCCGCAAAAAAAGAAGTACTATGCAAGACTGAGAAAACAATGATCTCCATGTTTCCAGTGGTATTCAGTTCACGCACCAGCATGGTTTTCAGTAGTTCTGCATCTACCTGCTGTTCCATAGCGCACCCACTTCTCTTGCAGCATCACAAGCACATCTCGAGCTCTTCAGATCGAGTTCAATCCTAACCACTCATGTTTCAGGGTATGATCCAAAGTCCAAACAACGCGTCTTTACACTCTCAACGGGATATAGTAACCGTAAAGTGCAACCTACCAAACGCATGTAGAATCAACAACAAAAATGTGCCCGGAACTTCTATATGCACAGCACAACTAAACAAGTTATTAACATCAATTGTGCTACAAACAGTTGAATGAAATAATAAGAAGCAACAATTGCAAACCGTGCAACAGAAAAATGCAACAAGATTTTTAGGGCTGTTGTACCATTATTTTCTAGAACAATACTACAACTACAACCATGTCAAATTCTCAATATAGTGGTCAACTATTAGCTATTGGGCAAAGGGCCAGAAATATGACATTGAAACTCAGCCCAAAATCTCATTCTTTACGCAAGAAATCAAGAAGATTTGGAATCATTTGTCAGAGTAAAACATGTCTAAATCCTGCAGGAAATAAAACTGTTCCAACCTATCACGACAGGCACACGCAAGGTGGCCCCACATTTGACCATCAATCAGCTCCCACAAATGCACATTCTACAATCCAATCCTGAATCCTACATAAGCCAAGTTAGATTTTACGAGAGCATCACATCAACTGCGCTCATATACTAGTTCTAACCAGCAACAGACAGCAACAGTTGACGGTGGTAGATGCAATAGATAGATGCATGAAGAAAACTGCATTATAACAGAACACTTCATTGAGAAGTTGACTATGATGCTACATGCAAGCATTTAATTTAATTAGTTGTGCTCCAAGGTATTCCTGAAGGCAGGTGCAACTTCAAGTAAAATCTGCCTCTTCACATTATCAGTTACAACAAGACCACTAGATCAAGAGGTAAAATCAATCAATTCTTCGGTTCAAGAAATAGTAATATGAGGCATAAAGAATGCTTCAGAACAGGATGTTACTAACTGTAAAATACAGCACCTGCCCTCAGAAATATGTTAACATCTCAATCTACCAAATGCATGTAGAAACTACAGAAAACAAATTGTGCCCGGAACTTTTATATGCACAGCACAGCTAAAGAAGTTATTAACAGCAACTGTGCTACAAACATTGCATGAAGCATCTATCCAAAATGGTTAACAGTTGGATTGAGATAATAAAAGGCAGTAATTGCAAACCGCGCAATAGAAAGATGCAACAAGATTTTCAGGACTGCAGTACCAGTCTTTTCTAGAACAATACTACCACTACCATGTCCAATTCTCAATATAGTGGTGAGCTTAGTCTCCATAAGACCTACCTAACCATCTCCGTCGCTTCCCTGATTATTAGCTATTGGGAAAGGGCCAGATGACATTGAAACCTAGCCTAAGATCTCATCATTTATACAAGAAATTAAGTAGATTTGGACTCATTTGTTAGAGTAAAACATGTCTAAATCCTGCAAGAAAAACCTGTTCCAACCTATCATCACAGACACACGTAAGATAGCCCCACATTTGACCATCAATCAGCCCCCACAAGTGCACATTGCTACAATCCAATGCAGAATCCTACATAAGCTAAGTTTAATTTTAAGCAACACAGCATCTGCGCTCATATCATAGTTACAACCAGCAATAGAGACAGTAACAGTTGACAGTGGTAGATGCAATAGAAAGATGCATGAAGAGAACTGAAATATAACAGGAACTTCATTGAGAAGTTGACTATGATGCAACATGCAGGCATTTTTTTAATTAGTTGTGCTCCAAGGTATTCTAGAAGGCAGGTGCAGCTTCAAGTCAGCAAGGAGTAAAATCTGCCTCTTCTCATTGTCAGCTACAACAAATGGTACAAACAGGAAACACACTAAAAATTGACTAATAAGAAGACCACTAGATCAAGGGGTAAATCAATCAATTCTTCAGTTCAAGAAATAGTGATATGAGGCATAAAGAATGCTCAATATCAAGTACGGAGACGAACACTAGATAAAGAGAATGAAACATGACCTCAGCCCAAGAAAATAGAGACATGAGGTGGATCAGTTCAAAAATATTTCAAAAGCAGAGCGAAACGACTTGGTATTTAGCATCAACACAAGCAGTAGTCACTTCATCCCGAAATGCTACCTAAAGTCTGAAAGAAGCATAACTTTCGTGCAACCACATGACAGTCACTTCTGATCAACACAGCAGGCTCATACTTGATCCAATACATAGACATTGCAACTCACAAGTATACGAAAACAAGGCCATTAAGAAGCACCGCCTCACTCAACAGCCGTCAGATTAAAGGTGAAGCGTCCACAGCGTAACCTTCTAGTGTTGTGAAAAAATCACGCGGAACAAGAGTTTGTTTGAGCCGGTGCCTAGATGCATTGTCTTGGATGCTAGCAAGTAGTTTGCCATCAGTGTCAACGTAAAAGAGCCAATGACCAGCAAGAGAAGAACACTAGATAAACAGAATGAAGCATGCCCTCAATCCTAAACAACTTCTGTTTCATAGTATGATCCGAAGTCCAAACAGCGCGTCAGTGCACTCTGAACAGGATGTTACTAACTGTAAAGTACAGCACCTGCCCACAGAAATATGTTAACATCTGAATCTACCAAACGCGCGTAGAAACAACAACAAAAAAATTGTGCCCAGAACTTTTATATGCACAACACCGCCAAAGAAGTTATTAACAGCAATTGTGCTACAATCTTCGCATGAAGTATCTATCCAAAATGGTTAACAGCTGAACTGATATAATAATAGGCAATAATTGCAAACCGTGCAACACAAAAATGCAACAAGATATTCATAGATTTTCAGGACTGCGGTACCAGACTTTTCTAGAAAAATACTACTACAGACATGTCCAATTCTCGATATAGTGGTGAGCTTAGTCTCCATAAGACCTAACTAACCATGTCCATCATTTCTCTGATTATTAGCTAGTGGGCAAAGGGCCAGAAATATGACAGCGAAACCTAGCCTAAAATCTCTTTCTTTACGCAAGAATCCAGAAGATCTGGAATCATTTGTTAGAGTAAAACAAGTCTAAATCCTGAAACAAATAGAACTGTTCCAGCCTATCATAATAAACACACGGAAGATAGCCCCACATTTGACCATCAATCAGCCCCCACAAATGCATTGCTACAATCCAATGCAGAATCCCACATAAGCCAAGTTTAATTTTATGAGAGCAACACATCATTTGCGCTCATATCCTAGTTACAACCAGCAACACAGAGATAGTCACAGTTAACAGTGGTAGATGCAATAGATAGGTGCATGAAGAGAACTGAATTACAACAGAACACTTCATTGAGAAGTTGACAATGATGCAACATACAGGCATTTTTTTAATTAGTTGTGCTGCAAGGTATTCTAGAAGGCAGGTGCAGCTTCAAGTCAGCAAGGAGTAAAATCTGCCTCTTCTCAGTGGCAGCTACAACAAAGGGTACAAACAGTTGAGTATTAAGAAGACCACTAGATCAAGATGTAAATCAATCAATTCTTCAGTTCAAGAAATAGTGATATGAGGCATAAAGAATGCTTAATAGTATCATGTCAGGAGAAGAACACTGGATAAACAGAATGAAGGATGTCCTCAGCCCAAGAAAATAGAGACATGAGGCGGATAAGTTCGAAAATATTTCAAAAGCAGAACAAAATGGCTTGGTAATATTAGCATCAACACAAGCAATAGTCACTTCATCCCGAAATGGTATCTAAAGCCTGAAACAAGCATAGCTTTCATGCAACCACATGACAGTCACTTTTCATCGACACAAAAAGAAGAAATCAGCAGGCCCATACTTGATCCAATACACAGACATTGCAACTCGCGAGGATACGAAAACTAGGCCGTTAAGAAGCACCGCATCTCTCAACAGCCGTCAGATCAAAGGTGAAGCGTCGACAGCCTGACCTTTTACTGTTCTGAAGAAATCATGCGGAACAAGAGTTTGTTTGAGCCGATGCCTAGAGGGAAAGATGTCTTGGAAGCTAGCGACCAGTTTGCCATTAGTGTCAACGTAAAACAGCCAAAAACCAAAACTGACCAGCAAGAGCATGTCACCACCACCCGAAGCAACGGTCGCATACCAATAGGCCTCACCATCATGGCCTTCAAGCTTTCCCCTGATTTCTGTGATTGGCAATGCAACCCGGTACTTTAAGTCCCAAACCTCACTTTCGTAGTTTGGCAACACCCATATATCAACAACTTCCGCATCCTTGTTACAGCAATAGATGCCAAGCATGTCATCCATCTGAAAGATGAATGACTTGGTGGGATCAGCTGGAGCATGCATCTGCCGAAACGACTCAGCTATGGTGTCAAATACCACCAGTTCCCATCCAGCCTCACAATCCTCCAGTGGGTTCTCGCCTGGGCGATAAAACAGGCACCAATGCAGGCTATCACACACCCGGGCAGGTCCGTGGAAGTAAGCCGACGAGAATTTGGGCTCCGACAACCCGATGTACCTCGGTGGCTGGTCGGATCCCAGCGCAAAGACATAGCAGCCATTTTTGCCTGTAGGCGAGTCACAGTCACTGTCGTCCCCCCAGTCCATTGCACTCCTCCACTGCAGTAACAGCCGGTACTCGCCGGTAGGTCCGTGTAGGTACATCCCCAGGATGTTGAAGTCCGTCAGCGGCGGGAGGGAGGCGTGCTGACGCGTTACCGGGTTGCAGACGGCGAGGCGGGCGCGACTGCCAAGCATGCCAGACTTGGCGATGAGGAGGAGACCGTCGCAGCAGAGCTCCAGACTGAAGGACTCGCCAAGCCGGGCGACGGTGTGGAACTGGGCGTCGGCGGCGGCGGCCCGGTGGTCGAAGGCGAGGAAGGTACGGTGCCCGTTGTCGGCGACGATGGGGAGGGCGGACTGGCGGGCGTGGTGGGCCAGGAGGAAGCGGCGGGTGGAGGTGGCGCGGCGCCAGGCGCGGCAGCGGACGAGGGATCTGGGGTCGAGGCGGGCGAGGATCTCCCAGAGCACGATCTCGTCAGGGAGGTTGCGGAGGAGAGGCGTCGCTCCTGCGGCCGCGGCCGCGGCCTCCGCCATGGTCGGCGGTCGAGGGGGGGTTTGGTGTTTCCGTTTCGGGAGTTAATTGCATAGAAGTATCACAATTCGGGCATCACATGCAGATGCAGATTGGTACCACGATTGCTTCGGGTTTTTTCAAATAAGGCTAAAACGTGTATTTATACGTATTGACGCTCGGGCCCACCCGTCAGGTGCCACGCTGGCCAATCGGTGCGTGCCCGCGCGCTGACTAGGACGAGCCGGTGCGCTGCTGCTCTCCAACCCGGTCCGGTCGCACCAGCTCGCCCCCGCCGCACCTCCTCTCCTCACTCGCTCGAACCCTAGTCTATGGCGTCGGCGACTCCGGCAGGCGGCGGCGAGGGCGTCCACGGCGGCGGTGAGATGCCGTTCTGGCCTCCTAGCGGAACGGCTGGCGTCGACGGCGATGGCGGCGACGACTCCACCTCCGCGTACTCGACCGACGACGAGGAGGAGTCGATGTTACTCAGCATGGAGCAGCGGTTGCGGTTGGTGCAGCAGTGGGTGGCGAACCCTAGCAGCAGCCATGAGTTGACGCATGGACTTGGCGGCGTGCTGTAAGTAACCTTGTCCTCCTCCTGCTCTGGTTTATCCAATTGGGGATTTTTAGGGTTTGTTCATCTTCTTGTTTATCCAGTTGGGGATTAGGGTTTGTCCAATTGTAGTGACTACTATAGGACAATTACAGTAACTAGTAACTCAGTGTATTGCACTCTCAAATTAGTTCAATTACAGTAACAATTTGGGATTATGACCTTGTCTTTTTCCTTGATTTTGCTATTGTGCTGAAATAGTAAAGTACATTGTTCTGTACTGTAAATATTAGACTTACAGGTTACTTTAGTAGCATTGTTCTGTGCTGAAATAGCATCTGTAATAGTAGAGTTAATAGTAAATATTAGACTTACAGGTTACTCTAAATTGTTCTGTACTGTACAGTTGCTCTCCAAATTAAGAGTAATTATAATGAATACATGAAATTTAATTTGTTCTGTAGTTTGGATGAAGACATTTGGCAAGTAAGGATCCATTTTGATGCAAGAGAACCATTGGAGATGAAGTTGTATGGTTCAGATATTACTTATCTGAATTTGGTTGCAGTGATGGAAACCCAAGGATTTAATGCATATGATTGTTTGTTTCACATTGAAAATCCATCTTTAGGAGAGAAAGGGCTGGATTTGGTAGACAGTCATGCAGAATTACAGAAGATAAAGAGGAAGATCCAGGACAAATTGGTGCTTGATTTGCTAGTCAGGGCTTGTCCACCCCCTGTTACTGATTTTGAGTTGCAGAAATGTCAAATGCCAGAGTTGTCCACTGTGGTGTACCAAGAGCCTGTTGTTTTCGATCTGAGTGAGCCTCCTATCTTAGCTGTTGATCAACAAGGAGTAGTTTTTGAGAGTCAATGTAGCAACTCTAGCACACCTCATCCTGCTGGTGTTTGCACACAAGAAAGCAAGAATGCAACAGCCAAGTTGAAAGCAGTTTTGGAAGAAGAAGAAGAGGGATATCAAGGATTTGAGGCATATGAGGACAGTGATGCTAATGCCTCTGATGAGGATGCTCAAATTGGAAATGACCATCATTACATGGGTGATGATGAAGATGTAGAGGTGGAAGAGGGAAAGAGACAGAGAGAGCTAGAAGTACAAGAGGAAGAATCAGATGATGAGCAATCAGAAGAGGAAGAAATGCTGCATTATGAGGGTGACACTGAAGTTGAGGAACCATTTGAGTTAAAGGAAGATAGGACTTTTGAAGAAGAAGAAGAAACTATAGTTGAACCTGTGAAGAAGAAGCAGAAGCTACCAGTTAGAAGAGGACCAACAACTAGGTCACATTCTAGTAAGCTACCAGAGGTTGAACCTGATTTCAGACCATCCTCATCAGATGAAGAAGAGAAGGGGTTGTTGAGGGAGAGTGATGATGATGGTTTTGAGCCATCCTCTTTTGTCCTACCAAAGAAAAGGAAGAGTAGGGCAAAGAAAAGGCCTGCTAGGAAGTGGTACAATGAGAAAATGGAGCAAGCACATGAGCAACTGTGTATGAAGTTGTGTTTTAGGGGTCAGCATCAATTCAGAGATGCTTTGTTGAATTTGCACATCACTCAGGCCAGGAATTTTAAGTATCACAGGAATTCAGATCAGAGGATAATTGTTCAGTGTCCAGATAAACATTGCCAGTTCTTTATGGTGGCAGCAGTTATAAAAGGGGAGAAAACCTTTGTAATTAAGAAGATGAGACTAGAGCACACTTGCCCTAGTACCACTGAGACCACCAGGGTTAGTGCTAAGTGGCTAGCACAGAAATATGAGCATCTCTTCAGATCTGATATAACTACTGGTATTCAGACAATAATTGATGCATGCATGGAAAAATATGGTGTAGATGTGCCCAAGTGCATGGCATATAGGGTAAAGAACATAGCTATTGAAGCTGTCTTAGGAGATCACAAGAAGCAATATCCTAGGCTTAAAGACTATGCTCAGACTGTCATGGATACAAACCCTGGGAGTAGAGTAATAGTCACTACTGTTACTCCAGTACCAAATGCAAAAATACCCCACCCAGGCCCAAGATTCCATGCCATGTTCTTTTGCCTGAATGGAGCAAGGGAGGGGTTTCTCAATGGGTGTAGGCCATTCATTGGTTAGTTCCTGAACCTTGTGCACCATTTACATATTGTAGAGTACTCCATATTGTATATCACTTGAATGTATTTAATGTTTGGAAATGTTGATTATGCAGGTGTTGATGGATGCTTCATTAAGCTCACTACAGGAGCTCAACTCCTTGCTGCCACTGGTAGAGATGGCAACAACAACATATATCCACTGGCATTTGGCATAGTTGGACAAGAGGACACACCTAGTTGGTGTTGGTTTCTACACCAACTGAAAATTTACCTAGGTGGAGAAGTGGGCAAGTTTGGACCTTATACTATAATGTCAGATAGACAAAAGGTATGTGTTTGCACATTTCATTTTGTTTTGCACAAGTGTTAACAGTAGCTAAGAGTTTCATTGGTGCATATTTATTTACCTTGTAGCTTAGACTTGTTAAATTGTTTGCGTCAGGGGTTATTGAATGCAGTGAATGCTGTCTTTCCAAATTGCAACCAAAGATTCTGCCTTAGGCATTTATATGCAAATTTCCAAAATGCTGGGTTTAGGGGTGAAGATCTTAAGAAGTGCATGGATAATGCTAGCTATGCCTACAATGAACACAAATTTAATATTGCAATGAATGATCTTAGAGATGAAAGTGAGGAAGCTTGGGAGTGGCTTACTGCAATACCAAAAAAAAACATGGGCAAGGCATGCATTTGACACAAACTGCAAGACTGGCTTGGTAGTGAACAACTTGTCTGAGGTGTTCAACAAGTACATTCTAGATGTAGGAGAAAACCTATAAGGACAATGTGTGATGGGATAAAAGATAAGCAGATGGTGAGGTGGCATAGGAACAGAGAGAGTGTAAAGGCAGCAAGATGGGATATAACACCTCATTACAGTGAGAAGCTAGAGGTTGAGAAGGAGAGGGCCAGATATTGCAAGCCAATACAGGCAGGGGTCAACTTATGGCAAGTTACAAGTGGGCAGCAAACACATGCTGTCAACCTAGAACTTGAGACTTGTGGATGCAGGAAGTGGGACCTTAGTGGCATACCTTGCAACCATGCCATCTCTGCAGTAAACAAGGCTAAAAGGAAACTAGAGGATTATGTCAGCAAATTCTTCAAGAAAGATTTTTATGCTGCAGCTTATGAACCAATGATCTTTCCTGTGCCTGGTGAGCATGATTGGACAAGGACCCCTGGTCCAGACATAGAACCACCTGCATTCAAAATCAAGAGAGGAAGAAAGAAAGAAAGAGGATCAAGGGCAAATTTGAAGTACCAAAGCCAAAAGAAACTTCAAGAATGGGGACCATAACATGTGGCAATTGTGGTCTCCAAGGGCATAGGTACACAAACTGTCTTAAACAATTGAAGCCTGAGCTAGCTTTGAAGAAGAATAAGCATGTGGTAATAATTTTTCACCTTGAAATATACAAATCTTTCCTTTATTTCTTGTACATTTCTTTCTAGCATTATTAACTATTTTCCTTTTCTTTGTAAGGCTACTCCAAGTAACTCACAGCCAAGAGCTGCTGGTCCTTCTACTACAACAACAGCAAGACAGCCAAGAGCTGCTGCCAGAGGAGCTGCCACAGGAAGAGGAGCTGCCAGAGGAAGAGGAGTTGCTACTTCTACTACACCACCACCATCTGGAAGAGGAAGAGGAAGAGGAGCTGCTACTTCTACTACACCACCACCATCTGGAAGAGGAGCTGCTACTTCTACTACACCACCACCATCTGGAAGAGGAGCTGCTACTTCTACTACACCACCACCATCTGGAAGAGGAGCTGCCAGAGGTGCTCCAAGGCCATTCAGTGCCCCCAGGCAATATGCTGCCATTACTACTGATGGTACACACACTGGATGGATGTCCTACTTCACTGCTAGCAGAGGAAGAGGAGCCAAGTAATTTGAAATGATGTGGTGTTATTTTGGTTGATCATGTTGATGTGTTGTTGCCACTTGAGGTGATTATCTGAATGTGGAACTTGAGGTGGTTATTGTAATGTTGAACTTGAGGTGGTTATCTTAATGTGGAACTTGAGGTGGTTATTGTAATGTTGAACTTCAGGTGGAGTACCAGTATTTGCAAAGCAGTAACACATTTTCAGTTACTTGTTTCAAATCAGTACCAATACTGCTGCTATTTGTTGCATGTCAGTACCAATATTGGGGCATCACATAACATGCAGTACCACATTTGCGGATTCTGACATGTGGGACAGGTACCTCTCCTACTATTAAAGTGACAGCACAAGATCTCAGATTTGGGAACGAAACTAGGGTTCGTCCACGCAGTGTCCATTTGGAGCGCAGCAAAGGAGAAGAAGGAGAAATCTCAGCGTGGAGGCGCTGACTGGGGCCGGCGGTGGAGAGAGAGATGTCGTGGTCGTCCAGTGCCGGGTCCGCTCCCGGATTTCGTCGAGCTACAGGAAGGAGGGGGGAGGAGGCGCGCTCGCCGGTGCGCTACCGCGAGCTCCCAATGGCATACGAGCCTCCAGTGATGTGCCACTGCTCACCTCCGAGGAAGGCGCCAAGATGGATCTCCTGGAGCAGGCAGAACCCTGGTAGGAGGTACTATAGCTGCGTGGATGCTATGGTGAGTGTTGTTTTTTGCCTAATTTCCTTCCTTTTTCTTTTGTGCAATAGTATGTGAAATGTTATATTTTTGGAAATTTGTTTCTGCATCTTAATAGCACGGTGGCTGTGGATTTGTGCAATGGCATGATGATCCATTGCCCACATTCTGGAGTGAGCTCATTGGGGATCTACGTGATGAAGTATGGAGGCTTAAAGGTGCAACTGTTGCCAGAGAGGAAGATCAATTTCCAATGCTGACTCCAAGTGAAGATGATGGCACAAGGGAGGCCATGTTTCTGTCTCTGCAAACTCAACTCAGAGAGAAGAATGCAGAGATTGTAGGGATTAGGGCCAAATTTCACAATGTGTTGTTTCTTTTCACTATATTTGTGCTTGGGTTAGTTGCAGGCAAGATATTAAGTTAGTTAGTTGGTTTAGTTGCAGCCAATCTAAATGCAATGTCCTGTCTGGTTTAGTTGCTCTAGTTTAAGCCAAGTTGTAATGGATCAGTGAAGTTATCTTCTGATGCAATGAGATTTAGTCAGTCTTGTTCCTCTTTTATTTTGTATGACATGAGTGTTTGCTGCAACATTGTCATAATGTATCATCATCAACATATCCTTCTACATAATCAGCATATCCATACATAATAAGAAACTGGAGTTCAACTCATTATAGCCATACATAACCACTGTTCACAATACATAGAGGAGTTCAACTTCAAATGCATAGTTCATCCTTTTCTCACAAAAGGATGAATAGCATAACTACTACATACATACACAGCCATAGTTCACCATTAGTACAAGCATACAGTACACAACCTTAGTTCCTAGATGCTAGGTCATTACACAACCATCATTCCCAAAAGGTCAGCAATGCCACTAATCTCATTTTCATCTTCTTCACTTCTCCAAGATGGGCTGAATCCCCCTGAACTTCTCCTTCAACTTTTCATTCCGAAACTCTAACTGCCACTTCTCTTCAATATGCTTTTCATTTCCCTTAAGCAGATCAGCAACCTCAAGCTTCAACTCTAGCTTCTCTTGGGTGAGCTTCTCCTGACACTTTGTTAGCTCTGCATTCTTCAGCTCCAAATTCATACTAGCTTCAGTAAGCACTTGCTTCTCTTTCATTTTGTTCAGCTTCAAGTTCTGAATGACTGTTGCTTGAGCTCTTGTCAGGTTGAGCAGCAGCTCATACTTGAGAGTAAGTTTCTGGGTCTCTTCATCTTTCTTTGCCATCTCACTTGCCATCTGTGCCTTCATATCATCAATCAGTTCTTTTCTTACCTCCTGCTGATATGTAATGGCAGACTGCAGATGTCTGAAATCCACCACCTTATCTTCCTGGAAGTTCATCAGCTCATGCACATCTTGGACTAGCTTGTCATAGTTGGCATCCAGCTTGTTCTTCTCTTCTGTCAGATGGTGGATAGTGAAAGAACTTTCAAGATTGTCATTCACCCTAGCAGTTTTGGCATCTTCAACCATTGCCCATAGCTTCAACAAAGCATTCTGCATTGTTGGGGGCCACTGGTGATCAACCCATTCAACAAAGCCACAATTGCTACCTGCCTGCAAAAATAAGAACAACACCAACACAGTTCAATATGGCTCATGCTTGACCTAAATAAGCTACTCTAATGCCACTATGAACCAAAATGTTGACAGCAAGGAGAGTACTCCAGCAAACAGAGTTCAATATGGCTCCAGCAAACAGAGTACTCCAGCAAACAGAAAAAAAATCACTATGCCTAGGTTAGTTATCATTTTTAAGCTACTCTAGTACCACTATTAACCAAAATTACTATGCCATTGTACTCCAGCAAAATATACTCATGCTTGACCTAAATAAGCTACTCTAATGCCACTATGAACCAAAATGTTGACAGCAAGGAGAGTACTCCAGCAAACAGAGTTCAATATGGCACTGACAAAGTAAGAAAAAAAATCACTATGCCTACAATCCATACCGGCTGTGCACATGCTAAAAACTGCCTGCCTGTGTCTGTTCCTTCAAAGGCAACAAGCCTCTCAGATGCCATGCCGTGCTTCTCACATGGAGACATCACATCCAGCTCAAGCCCCTTGTAATCTGGATCTTCAATGCTGAAAGGGACCTGCAGAAGCTCACACAAAGACAATGGGCAAATCAAAACCTACCAAAATCAACCAAATCAAGAAATCCCAAATCTGTAACCCTAACCCTAAACTCACTGTACTGACCTCGTTGAGACCGTCTGTGGAGGAAGAATGCATGTACGGGAGGCTAGACTGGTCGTCGCTGCTTTCGTCCTCCAAAACCATGGCGTCGGCGGGGCGGTGCGGCGGCCGGCAGTCGGGACGCAGGCGGCGGCGACGGAGAAACGAGTGAGGAGAGGAGGAGGGGAGGGGAATGGTGCGGCGGGGGCGAGCTGGTGCGACCGGACCGGGTTGGAGAGCAGCAGCGCACCGGCTCGTCCTAGTCAGCGCGCGGGCACACGCCGATTGGCCAGCGTGGCACCTGACGGGTGGGCCCGAGCTGTCGGATCGAGCGTCAATACGTATAAATACGCGTTTTAGCCTTATTTGAAAAAACCTGAAGCAATCGTGGTACTGACATACAAAAATTAGCAATCGTGGTACCAATCTGCATGTGATGCCCGAATTGTGGTACTTCTGTGCAATTAACTCCTGTTTCGGGGGAGAGAGTCGGAATGGAGATTTTTCTGAATAGGAATGGAGATAAGGGTAGAGTAGATTTTTTTTTGAGCCAAAAGCGTAGAGTAGATAGAACTCTGGGTTGTGGAATGGTAGCAGCTCTCAAACGGGCTGGGTTTAGCCCAGAAGCAGATCACTGTGAACTTTTTTTTAATGAAGATAACTGTGAACGGAAACGTCCTTTCAATTACTCGTGTTTTTTTAACCCTAAAAAAATTACTCAGGTTTTTTTTCCTACAAACAAGTTACTCATGTTTCGGAAATCCAACTCTGATCCCGAGCTCATGCTCCCCGGGATGAGAAGCGTGTTTGGTTGAGGGTAACTAGAGTCAGGGAATGAGAATTAAAGGTGTACGAGACTTCAAATCTCTTGTTTGGTTAGGGGATTGGGAATTTATAAAGAAAAAGGCCTCGGACTTGAGACTCCAACTCTCACCGTTTTATTAAGGGGAGGGGAAAGGGTTGGGAGTTGAGAGAGAATTGTTTTAGTGAGTCAATCTTAACTCTTCATCATAACTTTATATTCACTTTCCTGGTCTAGTTCCTTGTCAATTCCCATGAACCAAACAAAGGAATACAAAAATCCTCAAATTCTCAAACATAATTCCTATCATGGCCAAACAGGGGATTGGGAATAAAATGACTCATGCCATGTCTAATCTCAATACAATTCCCTACACTAAACTCCCATCCCCCTTCCCAAATATTGTCAAGCACGCTAGAAAGGTAAAGGAAATAAAATATCAAACAAATCCAAAAAATTCTAAAAAGAATTACGCATCAAAGATGAAAGACTCTTGTAAGTGCGTGCAAATTTTCACACTAAGACGGCATCCGAGGAGCTCGGTACAAAACAAACATAATCAGAGATCAATTTTTTTGCAGCTTTGGGCATTTTTTGAGCTTTTATATTGTTTTCTTTGTGCCAAGCTCCTCAGATGTCATATGAGCGAGAAACTTTGCAACCACCTAGAAGAATCTCTCATCTTTCATGTGTAGTTTTCTTTGGCTTTTTTTAAACGGGTTATCTTTTTGAATTACTTCACTTGGTGCAGATGTACCCGAGCTCCTAACATTACTATCCTTGTGATTCCTTTTTTTACCATGGATACATTATACACTAAGGAATGTTATTTTACCGCTTGTCATTCCGCACATGCATGTGAGTTTTCCACTGAATCGTACATTCCAAGATCATAGCAATTATAGCATAGAATATAAATTTGTAATTATGAATATAGAAATATAAATAATATAATATTATTGCCTCTAGGTCATATTTCCAACAATCGCGTTGTCTTCATCGACCAACGCCATTTGTGGATTCTAGGTCGGTGCATAGTTGGCCAATGTACACCGTTGGAATAGATCAATGTCGTCTTATTTTGAAAAGTAACTTGGTCTAGGAATATACCAATACACTACAGGAATCAGCTACTTTGCCATCTGCCATGGCAGACGGCAAAGGCAAGGATGGCGGACGGCAAAGGCCTTTGCCGTCTGCGGCGGACGGCAAAAGGCTCCGGCAAAGTAGGCATCGATAAAGAGCTTCTTTGCCATCTGCTTTTTGAAGCGGACGGCAAAGGGGCCTTTGCCATCAGCGGCAGACGGCAAAGAAAGCCGACGGCAATAAATTCGCTGTTAGTCCGTTAGGTGGCTAACGATAGTCTTTGTCGTCCGTGGCTGACGGCAAAGAGCATCAAGCCTTTGCCGTCTACCACTGTAGGCAAACTGACCAAATGGGTCAGCTGCCAGGAAGCACAGGTGGTTGCCACGTGGCTTCTTTGCCGACCGCCGCGGACGGCAAAGAGCCCGTTGCCGTCGGTGGCAGACGGCAAAGAGCCTGCATTGCCTCTTTTTTTTTTTCTTTTTTTTCCTTATACCCAACCATTTTCACAGCAAATAGATGATACATATATATTTTTCACATGGCAAGTTCACAGCAAACATATGAGATATCCAACACATATAATTTCATCATACATGCATAGTTCCATCAACCATACATAGCAAGTTCCACATACATGCATCCAACCATACATATTACAATAGTGTCATCCTACCATACATGCATAGTTCATCGATACAAAAGAAACATAGTTCATCCAAACAAGCACTCCATCTATGCTAGCTTCCGTGAAGCGAATGAATTCTGCAAAATGGGAAATAAGAAAGTTAGAAGAAGAAGATTAGAAGAAGAAGAAGAAGAACAAAATGAAGAAGAAGGAGATTATAGGAAATTTATGAGCTAATTTAGGTGAAATTGATCGTTTGTGAGCTAACTTAGGTGAAATGGATCGTTTATGAGCTAACCTAGGTGAAATGGATCGCTTATGTCTAACTTAGGTAAAATGCATCATTTTAGAGCTAACCTAGGTAAGACGGATCATTTTGGAGCTAACCTAGGTAAAATGGGTCATTTTAGAGCTAACTTGGGTAAAATGGATCATTTATGAGCTAAGTAAGGTAAAATGGGTCATTTTAGAGCTAACTTGGGTAAAATGGATCATTTATGAGCTAAGTAAGGTAAAATGGGTCATTTTAGAGCTAACTTGGGTAAAATGGACCGTTTATGAGCTAACTAAGGTAAAATGGATCATTTTAGAACTAACTTAGGTAAAATGGATCGTTTATGAGCTAACTAAGCTAATTATGCCATTTTTGACATAAGTAAGCTAAGTACATGTCATTATTGAGCAAACCTAGTTAACTAAGCATATTAGAGCTAACTTTGGTCATTTTGGAGGAAACAAAGCTAAGTATAGATCGTTTTAGAGCTAACTTAGGTAAAATGGATGGTTTTGGAGGTCAGTAAGCTTATTAAGTCATTTTGGAGGAAATAAAGCTAAGTCTAGGTCATTGTGGTAAGCATTTTGGAGGAAATAAGGCTAAGTCTAGGTCTTTATGCATTTGTTAAGCAAAACACTAGAGAAACTTACCATGATCATGGAGGTGTAGGAGCGGGCTGGCTCGTGCCGGTAGCTGGAGAAGGATCGTGCGATGCTTGTCTGGAGTTACGCTGCACCAAAGATCATTTCCAATGTCTCGTTAGCATGATGACACTCAAATGTTAAGACTAGCAAGTAATGTCCATTCAAATTAAACTCACCGTGGTCCCAGGAGCAATCACTGGCATCGGCGGAGCGGTCTGACCGGTCTTCTCGCACACAGACTGCACATTTGGTTTTGACGACTCAGTCATACTAGTTAGTAATGAGACAAACACTACATGAATGTTTTGGCTAATCTGCAGAAGAAACTTAACACAAGGAGCTCGTACATGGCCCTTGCCTGCATGTCATTCCGTGCCCTCTCCTCCTCCAACATCGTTGTCGTCCTCTCCTCCAACTCCCGCTGCCTCTCCGCCGCCTCCGCCAGAAGTTTCTCCGTTCTATCTCTCTCACTCTGTATAGCAGCCTGCAACACCACTCCTCGTTACCATTTGTAATCATTGATGGAAGCACAGACAATGTAATGGAGAAAGATAACTAAGTACGTATAACTAACCTTGATGGCGACTTGGACTGGCCGTTCACGAGGTCTTATCTTAGGAGCGGAGCTCGACTGGCGCGCCTTGATCTCCGGGAGAGTGCTAGGACAACGGATAAGTCCATCTCCAATGGCTATGGAGCCATGGGACCTCCCGCCACCAGATATCATCACCAGCTCTGGATCAATGGGACCCTGGCTCGGGTTAAAGTCCTCCCCTTTCCTCGCCTTCCCCTCATCTCTATATTTCACGAGCTTGTCGTGGGAGGAGATGTTGGTGAAGTTGTTTGCATCATCGAGGTCAGACGGAGAGAATGCCTTGACTTTCTTGAAAGAGGCAGTGTGGGCCATGGCATACAGGTCGTACACCTCTGGCACCTTATCCGCCTTATTGTAGCGTGCCTGAAAGAGAGAAACAAAGTAAATTAATAATTAAAGGGCTCAAGCTAGCATGATGAATGAATTGCATGAATCATGAAGCAAACCACATACCCAGTTTCACCCGAACTGATATAAGTTGGAGCTGCCTTGATGGTGTGGCACACCTTCCATTTGGGCACGTTTGTCCTTGGTCGTGTTGTGGACGGCTAGCCATTCTTTTGAGCACCACTCATTGACCAACACCTCCCAACAATACATCCGATCCGCACACCATCACTAGTAGAAAAATGACTTTTAGTACCGGTTCGTAAGGACCTTTAGTACTGGTTCTGGAACCGGTACTAAAGAGTGGGGACTAAAGGTCCCCCCCTTTAGTCCCAGTTTAACACGAACCGGGACCAAAGGCCCACCACGTGGCACGAGGCACGTCGTGGTCTGGGGGACCTTTAGTCCCGGTTGGTAAGGATTTTTTTTATTTTTATTTTTGAAATAAAGCAAAAACAGCCAGCCTACTGGCCCGGCACGGCCTGCATACGACTAGAAACCCAATCTCTAGTTGGGCCAGGATGCAGGCCCGTACGGCCCAGTAGGCCCCACAGGGCAGAAGACTTGCAATAGGCCCACAAAGGCCTACTTAGAGAGGAGCTCGACACGGTAGCCGCGGCGGGGCTTATAAACCGGTGCGAGCTCCTCTCAACTAGCGAGGTGGGACTAAACATTGTGCACTGCGGGTGGCAATGCACCACCTTTAGTACCGGTTGGTGGCTCCAACCGGTACTAAAGGGGGGGGGTCTTTAGTACCGGTTGGAGCCACCAACTCGTACTAAAGGCCACCACCTCTTTAGTACCGGTTCGTGGCACGAACCGGTACTAAAGGTTCGCCACGAACCGGTACTAATGAGCGCCGCCCGCCTGGCCGTTGGAACCGACATTAATGGTCACATTAGTGTCGGTTCAATACCAAACCGGGACTAATGAGTTTCACATTAGACCCTTTTTCTACTAACGCATCTCGGAGGCGCCTAAGTTAGCAAATAAAAACTTGAGTGCTACGGCTATGAATTACTAAATGAAGGAAGTAAGTACAAGGCCTTAAGAATTACCTTCATGTACTACTCCTTACTCAGGAACTTATCGCGGCACGCCGGCTTGGGCTTCTTGATACCACGCAAGGCGTAGTAGTCTCGAACAGCCTGCACCCGAGCCTCGTGCCGTAAGTTCTGTAGTAGGCACTTGCAGACGTTCTCGATAACATTTGCCGCCTCCTCCTCGTATCCCTCCTCACACCTATAGAATGTCTGCAATCAAATGAGACAATATTGATTAGTACAATTAATAACTAGCTAGTTGAAGATTTTTAAATGTGTAAAGGAGAAATTACCCAGAACTTTCTGATCACCACATCTGCCCTCGTGTCGCACAAGACACCGTCGATAATCTCACCCGGCGGGGCCGGGGCAGCCAAGTAGTGCTCCCAGCTCAATCCAAGCTCTGGAAGCCGACCCTCACCAGGCAACGTGACAAACCCCGGAAAGTTTTGCCGGCAAAGCACTCCAAGGACGGAGTTGGGCTGGCGGACACTATGATGGTGGTCCCAACCCCTACAGCATGACAACGCATTAGATATTTGAAGAAACGTGAATGCAGAAGGTACAAAAGGATTAAATGCACTTACCTCTCCCCATCAGGAAAAATCAACCACCTCTGCTCGCGGGTCGCCGGCACGGGCGGGAGCCGTGTACAACCACGCTGGTAGACGGTGCCCCCTCCTCCTCAATATCAGTCGGCTCCCCGCCATCATCAGCATGGCCACTCGACCCCTCAGGCTCATCCGGCCAGGTACCCCATCCAGACGTGTGCTCCTCCGGGGTCTCGTGGGCCGAAGGCGCGTCAACCCAAGGCTCGTGGGCCGAAGGCTCATGGGCCGAAGGCCCGTTGACCCGAGGCTCGTGGGCCGAAGGCTCGTGGACCGGAGTCCGTGTAGCCTCCTCCTCGGACGAGTCCACCCTAGCAGTCACGTGCTCGGGTGAAACAGCTGGGGGTGGCAGCGAGGAAGGCGCCCTAGCAGTCACCCTACCTCCTCTCCCGCGACCACGTGCTCCAACTCCTCTCTTCTTCCCTCCCTTACCTCGTCCCCTGCTGGGCACCGCTGTCGACGAAGAAGGGCCCGGCGGTGTCGCCATACTGTCCAGCAACGCTCGGCGGAGAGGTGCGTGTGGAATGGAAGACCTCCCACCACGCGCCGACGAAGAAGGGGCCTCGGAGCGCTCCCGACCAGCGCCCACCATCTTTCAACACCTGCCATGACAAAGAGTAAACGAAATTAGTACAACATAAAAAAATACCGACATGAATAATAATATGTATATCACTTATGTATCATCATCAAGTACAACATAAAAAAATTGAATACCTGACACTACTAATAATCTCGATCACTATCATCAATAAATGCATAATGATCATCATCACTATAATCAATGACGGGCTCATAGGGTTCAGTGGCATCAAATATATGACCTAACTCATAATTCACAAATATATGACCTCGTCGTCCTCTGGTGTCGTGGGTGTCGTGTCGGGGTCCGGGTGCCATGTCGGGGGTCGGGGTGTCGTGTCGGGGTGTCGGGGTGGCGTGTCGGGGTC